>NW_024082136.1:0-74033 GCF_003009895.1 Hyaena hyaena | reverse complement strand
AAAATCTCCATGTGGGGGCGCCTGGGTGGCTTAGTCGGTTAAGCGTCCGACTTTCGCTTGGGTCATGATCTCGCGGTTCGTGGGTTCGAGCCCCGCGTCGGGCTCTGTGCTGACTGCCAGCTCAGAGCCTGGAGCTTGTTTCGGAGTCTGTAACTCCCTCTCTCTCTGACCCTCCCCTGCTCACGCTGTCTCTCTCTCTCTCCTAGAAATAAATAAAACATTAAAAAAAATTAAAAAAAAAAAATCTCCATGTGTTAGGGGCACCTGGGGGGCTCAGTCAGTTAAGCATCTGACTTCGGCTCAGGTCATGATCTCACAGTTCATGGGTTCAAGCCCCACATCGGGCTCGGTGCTGACAGCTCAGAGCCTGGAGCACACTTCAGATTCTGTGTCTCCCTCTCTCTCTTGTCCCTCACCCTAATCATGCTCTGTCTCTGTCTCTCAAAAATAAATAAACATTAAAATTTTTTTTAAAAAAAACCTCTATGTTTTACATAAGGTAGCACTGATTATTCATTAATTTAAAAATACTTATGAGGGACAGCTGGGTGCCACAGTCGATTAGGCATTCAGCTCTTGATCTCAGCTTACCTCTTGATCTCAGTGTCTTGAGTTCAAGCTCCACATTGCACTTCATGCTAGACATGAAGCCTACTTTAAAAAAAAAAAAAAAGCTTATGTGTAGCAATGTGAATGGAACTTGAGGGTGTTATGCTGAGCGAAATAAGTCAGGCAGAGAAGGACAGATACCATATGTTTGCACGTATAGGAGGATTAGGAGGAACTTAACGGAGGACCATGGGGGAGAAGAAGGGGGGAAATAGTGAGGGAGAGGAAGGGAGGCAAACCATGAGAGACTCTTGAATGCTGAGAACAAACTGAGGACTGATGGGAGTGGAGGGGAGGGGGGGTGATGGGCATGGAGGGGGGCACTTGTGGGGATGAGCACTGGGTGCTATAGGGAAACCAACTTGACAATAAACCATTTGTAAAAAAATAAAATAAAATAAAAATGAAAGAAGAATGCAAGGAAAAAAAACAAAAAGCTTACTGAGCATTTATTCTATGTCAGACCTCGTCTAAGGGCAGGCATTAGAGCAGTTCACAAGGCAAACACCACCCCTGGCCTTGATTGCCATGCATACCTGGAGAACTGGTACTCTATGTGAATGGAGAGGGGTCTGGTTTTTCCTATGCCTCTGGGATGGAGGTATTACTGGATGCATAGGAGTTTGCCGGGAGGAAACAAAATGAACTAAGCATGACACTTTGAAATTACTTAAGGAAAAGAAAATAGAGACTCAAAGACCAGAGTAGAGCTGGAGGGGCCTGCATTCATTTCACGGAGGACCTCAAATTCCTACTAAGCCAGAGCACCGCAGAAGCATAGTAGTGACACAAATACAGATTGACTATAGTTTTTCCTTCAGCTCTGGATTAAAGCCCAAAATAAACTTAGAAAAAAAAAGTCTTATTCTTCAATGTCCACTGTGGTTTCAGAAGCAGCAGATAACAGATGATATACATTAAAAGAACAGGGAGTTACCATAACTCCTCTTTTTTTTGAGACTACCCCTGCACAACAGTTCTTCTTTGGAGCTATACATAGTAATAAATGTATTGCCAGAATGACTGAAAATAGGCACTTCCAATAGATAGGAAGCAAAGAAGAAGGAACCATCAATACATCAGCAGAAGACACTGCCTTACTGTCACCCACTCTCTCCTGCAGGAGATCCTCGTTCCGCACATTTCCTGTCATTACCACCAGCACATCTTTATGTTCTGGAGAAAATATATCATTTGTCTTACGACATTCCTGTACACAATGGTTATTAAAATGGTACGCTGTTCCAATAGCTTTGTTTATGGTAGTGTGCAGGGTAAATATTTTATTTTCTGATGAGTGCTTGGGTTTTATTTGCCAGCGTTAAGACTGGAGTAGAGTGACTGGAGCTGGGAATCTAGATATTTACCAGCACAAGGAGATGATACGCAGATGCTAATGAAAGCTCTGGGGGTAGTTTTCTGGGCTGTTGAGTGTAATTTCTCACATCTCCAAATGGCTATAATAGGGAAACACCCTGAAAAGAATTCTCTAATGGCTGTGTGAATGCGGCAGAGGATCGTTGGAAAGTTAATGGGCTATGCAAAGCAGAGCTTTCTTCATTCGTTCATTTGTATGGTGTAAGGTGTCGGACTGAACATCGGATGCTCAATTCTTTTTGCTCCTTTTGTTCCTTTGTCCCACGGCCCCCCACCTCTTCTAAGTTACTTTCCCTTCAAAGATCAAGGCTGAAGCTCTTAGCTTAGCATGTTCCCAAACCAGCTCTACTCCTCTGTGTTTGTGCAGCACCATAAATGCACCTCTGTTACAATAATTAACACATTTCAAATGAACTCTGTGTTTACCTCCTTGGATAATTCACTGGACTATGGTTGTTTAAAAGCAGTGAGTGTAGTTTACTCCACATTGTATTTACTCCACGCCACCTTTCACAGGTGCCCTGAATAAACAGAGATTTCCCCATCTGTTAATCTACCTTTACATTCTTCCTGGTGCCTATACATGTTTGTGTGATGAACAAATGAATCCACAAGGCAAGAGAACTTGGCCGACCCGAAGAAAGTCACCTCGTGTTTTGTTGTTTGAGGTTTTTTTCTCTGTGTTTTCAGTGAGGGAATTCAGTGAGTAGTGCTTTCAACGTAGAAGGCATACATGTATTCATGTGTTCCTTCCATGCATGTTTACCATATCCTTAATGAGCAGGATACTGGAGACACGCAAACACCTACTTGTAAACTCCATAGAATCCTAAGAGGAAAGCTGGGAGGAGCCAAGACCAACAACACATGAAAGAATATTACCCAAACGGTAGCTGGAAAATTCAGAGAAAATGCAAAGTAAGGGCAGGATCAAGACAGTATAAAGTATATTGCTCCTGACTTCCTAGGAAAATCCGGTGACTCTAGGAAATGGTTGGCTAAGAAATCGTGCAGACACAGGACTCAGAATACAAAATGTGCTTCCCAATCTTAAAATCTGGCCCCAAGATAATGATATGCATGGAGGAGAAGCTAGCCTGGCGAAATCTCAGTTGGTCAGCCCACAGTGAGGCTCAGGCTCCAGCCAGAGATTTGGTCCTGATGAGTAGCTAGACTTAACATCCCTGAGACTCATGCTTCTTTAGTTTGTATATTCACCTGGGGCACTTCCTCCCCTAACAAACAACGCTGTTTCTACCTACCATGCACTGGACCAGGTCAGTCTTGAGCAACTTTCTATCTGAAAATGCAAGTGTCTTGCAATGCTGCATAGTGTCCACGAAGGGTCTCACATACAATGCCAGATCCACCCTATTCCTAGATATTGTCCATGATGCTTTAAAAATAGTCCCTCCTGGTAATCCCCAAGAGAACACCTAACCCAACTGTAGCTGTAGCCTCTCCTAGGAGTGTGACTCTAAACCAATCAGTCCGGAATCTCCTGATGAACACTAGTGATGTCATCGAATGATAAGACTTCTAATAGAATCTATTCTTTTAGTCCTACCTTCCTCCTGCTTATAAAAACCTTGCATTTTGCACAACTGGTCAGAGCACTTCTCTACTTGCTACATGTGATGCTGATGAGGGAGCATGAAGCAAGCTGAGAGCATATCACAAGCTAACAGCACTGACCCCTCCCAGGTGGGATATATGTGACATTCCTCAAGCACTTCTGGCTGTCCAAGAACAAAGGAAAGGAAAGAAAACAAATGATTAACTGATAGAGATCCCAGTCATGCAGGACATGAGTATCAGTTTACAAGTATCTTAGTAAATTAGAAGAAAAAGGCAATCTTATCAATAGTCTAATCTCCCTAAATCTATAGACTCAGTTTCCTGAAGCCCCAACATCACCCCACCACCACCACCACCAGAGTGACATGGGGAACAAATGCAACAAGGAAATGGCAGGTAAAATTAAATGTCTTTATAACTGTGAGAAGTAAGGGAGATGATTCAGATGGTTCATATTCAGAAATACCAAATAAAAGCTGTGCTGTCTAATTAACAATAGGTTTATAACCTATTGGAAATATGTACAACACCTACCCCAACAATGGAGTCCAAACCTTTAGACATTCCACTTCCTGGTTCTTCTTAACTTCTCTGTTTCAAGGCTTATTTTCAAAGGCTTATTTTCTCAGGCTTTGCCAAGAGCATGTGTCAAAGAACAAAGAGAGGAGGGATTCAATGCCTCTGTGTCACTTTAAGCAATGTACATTTGTTCCAATCAGACCACTTGTTGCCTTATGTGGGCATGGGCATAAGCGATGTCCGGGTAACCCTGTAACCTCTGGAATACTCGGCCAATGAGGAACCAGGGGAGGGACTTGCAAGCTAGGAGATAAGCTGTCTGCTGTAACTGCCCCAAGTGTGCCTGTCCATCAGACACCCACTCTTGCAAGAACATGGATTAAAGCCTCACTTCACTGTGCTCCAAGTCTCCATGTCCCTCCTGTGATTGGTTTGATGGGCTTATTTCTAACAGTTACCTGCAGCCCAGTAACAAATACTTCAGGCGAATACAGAGTTTAACATTTCCTCAGGAACTCCGTTCTCTCTGGTTGATGCCAGACAGAGGGAAAACAACCTTAGCTTGACAAGAGCAAGGCCCAAGTCATCTTGTGAGTCCTCTTTAGCATATGAAAGTCCTGGAGCCCCCCCCCCCCACCATTTGCCTTTCCCTCCCCCAACTCCATAGTACATAACCCATCACTCCTCACAATCCCAGTGCAGCTCTATCTGCTCACAGATCCTGTCCCCATGCTTTAATAAAATCAACTTTTTGCACCCAAAATGTCTCAAGAATTCTTTCTTGGCCATCAGCTCTGGACCCCCACCATGCCAAAACTTGTTGAGAAAACGTCAATTAGATCTTTAAATTCATTCAGTTGATCTGATTTATTGGGTGTTTTGTTTTGTTTTGTTTTGTTTTGTTTTGTTTTGTTTTGTATTAGCCACACAGCCTCAGCACAAACACTATGGCTGTAAACTACAGAGGAAAAGAGCACACCGTAACTGATAACACAACCCTAAGAAAATGAATCACCCCTCTCTGATTTTCACTTAGAACAAAGTATGCAGCAACGTTTCTGTCTATCCTCTGCCCCAGCATTCAAGCAGCAACATCCTCAGCAGCTCCTTACTGAATGAGCAATTAGTGGAACTGTATATTGTAAGCTGAGCAAATCCTGTCTGATAAAAGACCTGGTCTCATGTTATCTTTAACTTTGCATGTCAAAGATTAGAAAATACAAATTGAAGTGACTAAAGGATCTACAATACAAACTACTGATAATTCACGGATGTGTCCCCCATCCCATGCAAGAATGAGAACAGCAAGAAAGCTAGAAATGAGTGCCTTATCACAAAAACCCACCATCTACATGTTCGGTGGGAGAAAACTAAGATGACATGATTTTGAAAACAGACTGACGAGATGCCTAGCATTAATCTGGGGTTTGGAGAAAGAGAAAATGTCAAATCATCTCTAACAAAGGTCGACCTAAAGAGCAAGTGTGCAGAATTGCCTGCCTCCTGGCTTTCTCAACGGGGAAGCCTTCATCATCACAGGCTGCCTGGGAAGTCTTTCAAAAAAAGAAGAAGAAGAAGAAACCTACTGGATCAAAACAACCGGGAGCTCTATGACAGAAATGCACTTCCAGACTGAAATGTGTAACCATTGCTGTCACTTTGTTTTGCCTTTGCGTGAACTGAGCCAGAAGCGCCCGGGAGGCCATTCTTCAGAACAATCTGAGCAAAAGAAAAGCAATGTCCATCCTTTTGATTTCCTCATAGTCCCTTTCCGTGGAAAATTCCTTATCTTTCTATACCAATCATAGGCTCCCATGCCATGCTTCCTACCATGTAGCAGCTCAAATGTGGTTTTAGCATGATGTTATACATGGATCTGTCTTCCCTCCTCACTATCTCTCAGGATCCTTGTCTTCTCCTGTCTTTCTGGTTTTTCTTATATCCCTCCATTCACCATTGACTTCTCATCTTTTTTTCCTGTTTGTCTCTATCACTCTGCCTTATCAATAGCCCATTGAATAATATTTTAAGATATAGTCTGATAAAAATATTCTAAGGACCCCTTCCTGTCATTATGATTTAAAGTCATGTCTAATATCCCACATGTTATTCACATTCCATTTCCCACAATAGTTAATGCAAGATACGTTGTGAACTTGTGTTGCCTGTGCTTGGGAGAAGCAACAGCTGTAGGCACGGGTTTTATTTTGGTTGCAGGGTAAAGATGAGTATCACTCAGTTCACTTCTGGGAAACAAATGTTTATCATACCGGAAGAAGAGCTAACATCAGAAGTTTGATATAACACTTTATACATGGCTTACTGTACTCCTTCCCTAATTTTTCAGGTGAGCAAAGTGAACTGAGATGGAAAAATTTGCCCAAAAGTATATTTCTGGAAAATGGCTGAACCAGGTTTCAGATTTAGTTGTCTGCATTATTGATAGATGCCCATATAATATGAATAAAGAATGAAAAGGGGAAGGGGAAGGAGGAGGGGACCAGAAAGAATCCAGCCCTCCTTCTAGAAACACATTCCTCACCAACTCTCTGAGACTTAAAATTCCAGGATCAAGGTTTCAGTCCTCTTGTTTAAAACATTGTTCCCATTAAAATGTAAATATGAGTAGGAGTGGCAAGATTAACTATCAGCTGTCAGTCATTGTCACATTCGTGACAATTACCCTTGGCTCTTTTCCTGAAAGTTGACTTTAATAAGAAATACTGTACCAGAGGGAACTAGTATTTTCTGTAAAGAGGCTCAGTGTTGGGGGAGGGGGGAGCTACTCTGGGGTGTTGGTCCTGGGAATGTGTCAAGTGTGCTTTCCTACAACCCCCACCTCCAAGGGGGAGGGTCACTAATTTAAGAAAATCTACTTCTAAAGAGAATTATAAAAGAATAAAGATTAAGACACCTCTGCTCTACTCAATATAAATTTTAACACTAACTCCTAACTTCCAAAGAGATGTTTCTGTCATCTGTTTAATGCTGCCCATCTGGCCAGCATTCTAGGTCCCATTGTATAATACTGTATTATTATTATTATTATTATTATTATTATGACAGAAAGAGTGAAAAGGGGGAGGGGCAGAGGGAGAGGAAGAGAGAGAGAACTTTTAGCAGGTTCTGAGCCCAACAGGCAGCGGGACAGTGTTTCATCTCAGGACCCTGAGATCATGATCGGAATGAGAATCAAGAGTCATGGATGCTTAGCCAACTGAGCCACCCAGGAGCCCCAATACTGTATTTCTTAAGGATATTAACAGGAGGCCTTTTGCCTTGAGATATGGCTCCTGGTTTGTAAAAAACAAAACAAAACAAAACAAAAACAAAAACAAACACAAACCCAATTCAATAGTAAACAGATCTATTGTATTGAGTTTAAAAGACTACCCACTAGGGCACCAGGGTGGCTCAGTCCCTTAAGTATCCCACTCTTGGTTTTGGTTCAGGTCAGGATCTCACATCTCAGGGTTCATGAGTATAAGCCCCACATTGGGCTCTGGGATGAAAGCAGGCAGCCTGCTTGGGATTCTCTCTCTCTGCCCTTCCCCGACTCATGCTCTCTCCTGGTCTCTCTCTCTCAAAATAAATAAACAAACCTGAAAAAAAGAAGAAACTGATGAAAAGATAAGTAAATACATAAAGGACCACCCAGCCTAAAACCAAACAAAGTACCTGCCAAAGATTACAGAGAAGGTTCAGGGCCTTTAAATACCTATGTTTTAGAAATTAAAAGGAGGGACGAAAGGAAGGGAGTGTGAAGAAGAGAGACTGAAGGGAAGAAAAAAAGAAAGGGAATTTATCTCTAAAACTCTGTCCTTTATTCTACAGATTGACTTTTTCCTGCCTATGTTCTCAGACTTCAAAAAATGCTACTCACCTGGCCCAGGTAGCTGGGCTGAGGGATGCTTCAAGCTCCATATTCTGGTCCAGAGCATCTAGATTCCTACATACAGCCACAAACATAATGACAGTGAAATTTGGTAGCTGTGTTTTGTCTCTGTAAGATCACCAATGCTCCAAACTGATTTCCAACATGCCTATTGCCTACAAAAGAACAATAATTAGAGAAGAGTTAAAAACAATGAATGACCAAGTAAAATCTGTGCAAGTAAAATTTCTGTGTATCTTTTGCCAGTTAATTTAAAAGTCATCGCATAATTGTGTGTCTCTGTGTACCAGACATACACAGACTATACTACTGATATTTGCAGTTTAATATTACCCAAAAGACTTCAAGTTGAACATTTCTTTTAGTTTCCATTTTTGCCAATTCTACTTGTCTACCCTAAAGAGAGATGTAAATACATTGCCTCCAAAGAGTCAGGTCTTCTTCTACTGCAAATCAAAGGCTTCCCAGCATGGGGGTGCATTCCTGCCCCCAGGCTTAGGAACCTCATGTTTACTTGGGCCTTGAGCCAAATTTTCCTTCTCCCTCCTGGGAGAGGTGACAGAAACCACAAACTAGAATACAATTCTCAGAGAAAAACATCATTATCAAGACTTTGCTGGGGCACCTGGGTGGCTCAGTTAGTTAAGCGTCCAACTTCAGTTCAGGTCAAGATCTCAATGTTTGTGAGTTCAAGCACCATGTAGGGCTCTGTGCTGATGGCTGGGAACCTAGAGCTTGCTTCAGATTCCGTCTCCCTCTCTCTGCCCCTCCCCCACTCACACTCTGTCTCTGCCTCTAAAGTAAACATTTTTTTTTAATTAAAAAAAAAAAGACTTTGCTCTTATGAGATTGTGCTGACTTAAGTGCTTGGGAGTAGTTTATGGGAAATTTGTGTCCTTTTTTTTTTTTTTTAAGAAAAGGGAAATATTTTGGCACATGAAATTGTTTTAGGAAACATATTATAAATGCCATATACTGGGGTGCCTGGGTGGCTCAGTTGGTTGAGCAAACGACTCTTAATTTTGCCTCAGGTCATGATCCCAGGGTCGTGGGATCAAGCCCCAAGTTGGGCTCTGTGTTGAGCCTGGAGCCTGCTTGGGATTCTCTCTCTCTTTCTCTTTGCCCCTGTCTCACATTCATACTCTCTCTCTAAAACTAAAATAAAATTAAAGCCATCTACCTCATCTGCTCCATTGTTGTGGTTGTTTGTTGTTAATTATTTGTTTTTAAAACCAATATACAAAAGTGAAGTAGGGAAATATATCAAACAAAATAATTCAGCTTTCTCTACATCTGCAGATCCTAGTACGCTGAACCTAATAGGCATTCCATACATTGTGTTCAATAATCAATTAATCAGCCTCTGGTCCTAAAGAATCTGATTGGCTAGTGACACCAGAGTTCTTCTTCTTCTTATTATTATTGTTTTTTTTTTAATTTTTAATGCTTATTTTTAAGAGACAGACAGAATGTGAGTGGAGGAGGGACAGAATCTGAATGTGAGTGGGGGAGATGAGAATCTGAAGCAGGCTCCAGGCTCTGAGCTATCAGCACAGAGCCCAATGTGTGGCTCCAACCCATGAACTGTGAGATTATGACCTGAGCCGAAGTCGGACCCTTAACCGACTGAGCCACACAGGAGCCCCTTATTTTTTAATTTTTAAATTGTATTTAAATTTGAGTTAGCTAACATATAGTGTAATAATGATTTCAGGAATAGAATTTAGTGATTCATCACTTACATGTAGCACCCAGTGCTCATCCCAACAAGTGCCCTCCTTAATGTCCATCACCCATTTAGCCCATCTCTCCCAGCACCCCCTCCAGCAACCTTCAGTTTGTTCTCTGTATTTAAGAATCTCTTATGGTTTGTCTCTGTTTTTATCTTATTTTTCCTTCCTTTCCCCCATGTTCTTCTGTTTTGTTTCTTTTTTTTTTAATTTTTTAAATTTATTTCTAGGAGAGAGAGAGAGAGAGACAGCGTGAGCAGGGAAGGGTCAGAGAGAGAGGGAGTCACAGACTCTGTAACAGTCTCCAGGCTCTGAGCTGGTAGTCAGCACAGAGCCCGACGCAGGGCTCGAACCCACGAACCGTGTGAGATCATGACCTAAGTGAAAGTCGGACGCTCAACCGACTAAGCCACCCAGGCGCCCCGACTTCTGTTTTGTTTCTTAAATTCCACATATGAGACACCGACGTTTCAGAAGAAAAAAAGTATTTTAAGATCTTTATGGTAAGTATTGTTAGAAGATAAATAAGGCAGGGCCAGCTGGGTGGCTCAGTTGGTTGAGTGTTGGACTTCGGCTCAGGTCATGATCTCGCGTTTTCTGGGTTCGAGCCCCATGTTGGGCTTTGGGCTATCAGCACAGAGCCTGCTTCAGATCCTCTGCCCTGCACTCTCTGCCCCTCCCCCACTTGCACTCTCTCAAAAAATAAATATTTTTAAAAAGACAAATAAGGCAAAATATTAAGGTTATCTGGGCAAAACCTGATTGGAATTGGGTAGTACCCAACAGGGAGTGGTTAGGAGTGCTCCACTGAGAAAAGCTTCAGGAGATTTTTACAGAGAAAAGACAGAAATGAGAGAGGGAGACTGAAGGTCTCCATAAAAATCTGCTCTTTGCTCCTTTTCCTGATTTTATTCTTCCTAGAACTGCCCAAACCTCGGGGGATCCTCAGCGGCTCCATGCGGGGGCAACACCGAGACGGTAAGTCCTGCTCTCCAACTACTTGGATTGGAGGATGACTGACGCCCAGACTCGGACACCCCTCTCACCCAGGCCGAACTCAGGGTCATACTCCAGGCAGCGGGGTCACTCACCAGGTAGCAGAAACTCTTAACATCACTGGAAACTCCACATCCCTTACCATCCCCAGTCATCGGATATCTGCAGGAGCGTCTCCAGGAAATGTCCCGAGTCTCTCGGTAAATCAATTCCTCCTATAGCCCTACTCTCACCTGCCCACCTCCGACTACCCCTGTGACGACACCCACCCCTCAGCAGGAAGGAGCCAGAACCGAATCAACGCCCCTGCCACCAATATATTAAACAAAAGGTCGGAATGTTGGGCCGGCTGAGAGGTAGGGCAGAGACGCCCCAGAATGGCAGACTTCTTGAGATGGCTGACCTTCCTGCCAATACATCGGTGACTGTTACGACTTTGGTGAGAAACAGAAACTTAAGCAAGAAACTGAAACCTTCCACCCAGGACTTTCCAGTCAAGAGACCGCTCCTGTTATCTGTACTTCCCCACCCCCACCAACAGGTTTTAAAACCCCTCACCACCCAACCTGGGCACGACTTCCCTCCCTTGAGTCTCGGAACCTCGCCCAAGGATGCATGCAATAAAACTCCTGAAGAACAAACAAACAAAAAAAAAAGTGGGGTGGGAGACCCCACCCCACTTTGCACAAAGTTCATAATGCAAATAATGTATATCCTCCTTGGAAGGGACAAGAAAGGAAAGATGTCTTTAGCATAGATAACATCTAAGGAAAGACCAGGTGAAAATGACCAGACAGGCCAGCATAAGAGTACTCCAGAACACCAGCACTAGACATCTCAATGCCTAGTCCCCCTTGCTGTAAGGAATAACATCTGGACCCCAGTCTTCATTCTAACCAGTTCCTGGATGCCTGAGCAACACTTACACCAGTCCATCATTCTCCATGACAACCCCAGACCCAGAAGAAAGAGGAGACTCATGCTCTGCTCCAATACTGAGTCTCCCTATCTGCTCTCTCTATATCTTCAATAAAGTCTACTCTCTCTTCTTGCTGGCTAACACTCTATTTCCATCCTCCATGAAGCCAAGGACCCCTGTGGGTCATCCTGCAGGACTCCCTCTGGGTTGTAGGACCCTGCCGGCCAGCATCAGAAGCAAAGTAAGGAAAATATTCATTAGCTGTAGTTTAAGTCTAGTTGGTTGTTTGTGATTGTGTCCTTAGGTTTCAGTTCCCTAACCTTGAAGCATAACGGGTTTAGATTTTGGGTTGCCACCACAGTGTCAGAGCCACTTCAGTCTAATGACCTCTTTGCTTAATTAATGTAACAGAATGGATTTCTTAGTCATTCCTAAGTCTACAGAATAGGTGAAGGGTGGAATTTAATTTGAAACAGAATTCATGTAGGTTCCTATGAGTCAGAACAAGGGTAGGATTTTGAGTTAACTACAGCATGATCAAGAGCCCAGACACACACACACATACACACACACACACACACACACACACACACACACACAGGATGGCAAAGACCTCCTGCTTAAGGTACGCATAATAAATCTAGAAAATCCACCCAGTAGAGGGGGCTATAGGCCTGAGAGTTCTACCTGCCATGATATGCAAATGAGGCATATCTTAAGATTCCATTCATCCACATATCTCCAGATGTTTGCTCTGAAAAGAGATGTACCAAATATATCTATATATCCAATATAGCTACACCTGTGTATCTGTTCCTCCCCCTATCTACACTTTTATAATCATCATTATATAGAAATTAGATTCTGAGTTGGGACATGGGTATGGAGTATAAATAAAGAGAAGGTTGTATTTAACTCCAGGAACTGGTATGGGGAAAGAAATACGTACTTTTACTAGAAGTTTGAAAAATTCTTAAGTTATATAGGAAGCTCACAAATTGTGACAGCAAGTTGGTTTTCTTGGTCCGAGGGGGATTGTTAGCAAGTTCACGTTGTACTTTAAAAGTTCTGCCTTACCATGCATGCACTGTGGTCCTCGGGGTTGTGGAGTGGGGTGGGGTGGGACCTCACATGCATACAGATTTTGAAAGTCTGGCACTGGAAAGTGCTGTTCAGGTTGTTTTGAAGATGGGAAAAATGTTAAAGCTGATGATGAAGTACCCAGGACACAAGAATAAAGACTGAAAGCAAATAAGTGGACAGAAGGAACTTACCCAAAGACTGGCAAGTTACTTGAAGGGAGTTCTAAAAGATGATTTTCAGTGAGATAAATATTCTTCACTGAAAGAATCATCTGTCTTTTGTTTCATAAACAATGGAGATATTAATCCCAGTTCCCAAAAAAAGATATATAGAAAAATATAAAAACAACATTAAGACTAGCTCATAAGAAAGTCATTAATAGTTTCTGTAATGGTGGGAAAGTGTCCCTTTCTTCTCCTTGCTGTAGCTCCAGAACTGAACATGACTAGGACCTGGAGACTGGAGATGGGAGCCCCTTGAGCTGTATTACTGGGGGAGGCCAGGACGTACTGGGACAGAGACCATGGGAACAGCTCCAATTGGACCATTTTAATGCCTCTCAAGGAGATTGTATAACAGCTCCTCAGTTTTCTACTGCAGCAGTGAATCCTAGTAATTCCAGGGGTGACAGCTGAGAACCAAATAACACATTCCAATCACCATCCATGGTATTCTTCATAGTTTTTAAAAATTTCTCCCCAGACTACATCTAACTAAAATAAAATGCCCCAAAATGAGAAATCTGTTTGCTATAGGTTCATGGGTTGTCTTTGCCAGGGAAGACATATTGCTAGTATACTCTTCAAACTTTCTATAGGGAAAGCAGCTACTTCAAAATATTTTCACTGGATTGATCATAATAGAATAGCACAAATGTGAGATTTTAATGACTTTTCATTCACCTTGAAGAGGTTTCTTGTATTGACCAACTACCAAAAGAGCAAAACCTAGCTGTATTATTCTATGTGACTATTTTCACTGAGGGTGATATCCAACTTCTTGCTCCCTGCCCTCAATGTAACAAGAGACTTCTTTACTTCCATAAATGAGCTGTACTTGGCAATACAAATTTATGTTTACTTAAACTTTCCATCCTTTAAATATGTAGAGCATAAGTTCATGTACTAGATGGAATTATTTTAGAGCTAATACAGATTTTTGAAAATATATAGTTAATGCAACTATTTTATAGATTGAAAACAGGGTAAGGGCTATTACTCAACTTTTCTAAAGTAACTCTGCAGTGCTAGAAGTAGATTTTAATTTTTTGATTCCAAGTTTTCTAATTTTTTAAGGTTAATCATAAAAATATGAGTGATGATTCCAAATTTTTGGTTACCACATTTTTGAGCATTTTCAGATATTAATGTCTTTGAAAAATGTCTCAACAATAGTCTAAGTTGCTGGTTCTAGGTTAAAACTTATTCAGAGTATCACGGGGCCTCTGACAGGATATTTAATGACAAAGATTGTTTGAATGTGTGAAGACCAACAACAGCAAGAAAAGAAACTGAATAATTTGGATTCTTTCCATGACAGATCATGGTTCACTTCAGAAAGGCTCACTTGAAAGGAAGAATAACTGTATGCTTCCTGATATCATTAATAGATATTTTGATGGGGAGATAAATAAAACACTCAGGGCTCTTACAAGGTTTACCATGGGTTTTTCACAGACCAAAGAGTATGGTAGTGAGGGTTACTCCACAAGATCATTGACTAGAACCCAGTGCAGAAATAAATTAGACAACACACACCACACAATACAGTGCACACACTCTGCTCTCGCTGCATCAGCCCCATGATTGAGTGGGGCAAGATGGGCAGTCAGACTATTCTGATTGAAAATAGCTGCCTTTGACCCAGAGGAAAAAAAAGGAAATCCTTTATAAGGTAAGGCAGCAAAAAAAAAAAAGGACTGTTATGCCATATTTCCACAATGTGCAGCCAATGAGCATCATGGCCTAAGAACAGTGTGGTGGGAGAGAGGAATGGCGATGTCAGAGAACATATAGAAAGTCTCTTCTGTGCAGTAGTGTTCAGAAATAGAAGTAACTTCTCTGTGTTTTATTCTTCCCCCAATTCGTTAAATAATGATAAACTATAGAAAAGATATCCCCATTAGTTAAGTAGATATACTCATTGAATAATTGTAATCCCCCAACAGGACACAGTACAGCTCATATATACACTTTATTTATCCACATATTTATTAACTAGTATACAATATAATGAAGATCTGCTAAGTATAAGGCTGAACTCCTCGATATGATAGAGATATGACAACTATTTTTACTCTCTTGAAGTTGTCATCAAGAAAGATGACCTGGATAAATCCCAATTGCAACTGCAGTCAATGTTTTTTTTTTTCTTTTTAGTTTATAAAATCTGGAAAATAGGAGAAATCAGCAAACCAAAAACTGCTGAAGCCTTTCTGAAAAATCGAACACGGATAAATTGGATGAAGGGAAAAGGCCGCAGACCACATCAAAACATATAGAAAAAGATGGTTACAAAGGGAGGCTAATTCCAGAGGTTGCTCGGGCCCAGGCTTGATTAAGTTAGAGAAAGTGAGAGGACTCTGGGGAAATCATCAGGATGCTTAACTGAAACACTTTTTTTAGAGTATCAGCCTGCTTGGAACCTTGCTATTTTATGTTTCTGTGGGACTTTTATTGTTTTTGTTTTTGTTTTGTTTTGTTTTTCTTCTGACTAGGAATTTTACCATTGGGAATGAAAAGTAGGGTGGCGTCTCAGGTGACTGGCTACTCCAGGATAAACAGAGATTCTGTGCCACAAATACAAAGCATTAGGCACCTCTTTAGTAGCATATATACCCAAATTTCCAAAGATGCCAGAAACAGGCTTCTCCAGTTAGAACTGGTCCCCACATAAAGGAAAGCTGGGATTAGAAACACCAAAGGTAACCAAGCATTTCAAGAGAACCAGTAACCTGAAGGAATTGCAACTCACTCAGCAACTGGAAGAACACTCAAGGATTTATTGTAAAACACATACAATGAAGTCAAACTGTTAAGTAAATAGGCGTAAGATAGTGAAAGCCACTATGGGATGGAAGATTACAGATAAAGGGAAGAGGTCAGAAGAATCCTTGAGAATTGGAGTTGAAGACATCAGTATGAATTCATGTTTAGATTAACATAGATACAGATGGATATTGTATATCTATAGTTATAGATAGATATAGATTATATATAGATAGATCTAAATCTACCTATAGATAATACAGATTAGTATACATGTATATGTCTTACAGCTCTTTCAGCTGAGAAGCTTTAGAGGCAAGGAGACCCCAGTAGCAATAAACAGACCTTGCCCCAGATCTTAGTTTCTAAAACCCTTCTCAAATAAAAGGAAGCAAGACTCCTTGGAGAAATGGTTGATTACAGGTCTGAGGCAGTACGTTTACAAAATAAGCCTGAAGCACATTGTAGTGTCAGAAAGTAAGGCAGTACTAAGAAAGAAATTTTTAAAAGAGAGGGAGACAAACCCTAAGAGCCTCTTAAATACAGAGAACAGACTGAACAGACTGATAGTTGCTGGAAGGGTGTATGGTGGGGTATGTGTTGGACAGATGATCGGCATTAAGGAGGACACTTGCTGGGATGAGCACTGGGTGTTCTACATAAGTGATGAATCACTAAATTCTATTCCTAAATCATTATTACCTATATGTAACTAACTTGGATTTAAATTTTAAAGAAAAGGAAAAGAAAAAAAAGATTTTTAAATGATGGGAATGTGTCAAAAGACATAGGAGCTCTCCCAATAAATAAACCTGAAAGTAGTGTCAGAAAGTAAGACAGTGCGAAGAAAAAGATAAACAAAGCTGAACAAATTTGAGCAAATAAATAAATAAATAATGTGCTCTTGGATTTTCAACCAAAGTATAAAATAAATATCCATGAGTCCATACTGATATAAACAAATGATGAGACAAATAAATGGGGAGAAGAGATAAATCTTGTGTGCAGAAGAATTCCAAGTAATTTGTGTACATACTCCATCCTTAAGGATGTGGAACATAATTTCCTTTCTTTTTTTAAGCTCATTTATTTATTTTGAGTGAGACAGAGACAGCATGAGTGGGGGAGGGGCAGAGAGAGGGAGGGAGAGAGAGAGAGAGAGAGAGAGAGAGAGAGAGAGAATCCCAAGCAGGCTTTGTGCTTGAGCCTGATGCAGGGCCTGAACCCATGAAACCATGATATCATGACCTGAGCCAAAACCAAGAGTTGGACACTTAAGTGAGTGAGCCACCCAGGGGCCCCTCCTATTCTTCAAGTTTGGGCTCTACATGGTGACTACCTTCCAAAACTACTCAAAACTATCAATGTCACCAAAATCAGGGGAAGTCTGAGAAACTGCCCCAGCCAGGAGGAACCTAAATAAACATGGTGATCAGATAGGATTCCAGAACAGGGACAGGACCTTAGCTAACAACTAAGGAAATTTGAATAAATATGGGGTTTCGTTATTAATAATGAATCCATGTCAGTTCATTGATTGTAACAAATGTATCGTATTAATGTAGGATGTTAATAATATGGGAAACTGGGCACAAGATATATGGAAAATGCACTAGCTTCATGATTTTTCTGTAAATCTAAAAACGCACTAAAAAGTAAACTTTACTTTTAAAATAATTAAAATTTAGTAGGTGTACTAAGACAATGCAAATACCTGATTATTACCCTGAGCCCATTAAAAAAATAAATCAAGATGTACTACAATAAAGTGTAAAAAGTATCTAAATAAGAAAAAAAACCTCATGTATCATTGTAACATTGATACTTCTATATTATTATACTTTGTGATACAGGAAATGCTAGTGAGCAAAAAAGTAAAACTTTTAATTGAAGAAAGGCTTGGTAGTGATGCATAATATAAAAATACTGTACCAGTCTATCAGTAGAATCTTATATGTTACCCCTGGAAAAGGGATAGGTGGAGAGTGGTAAGATTCTTACTATTTCACAGGGAAGGTAAAAATGTTGACTAAACATAGATGTTTTTAAGAAATATAAAGTGATTATGTATTAAAAAATCAAGAGTACCCACTTGTTTCTCCAAGTGTTGTGCAATAAGCAGCAATGACATTATCACCTAGAAACTTATTAATAATGCAAATTCCTGGGCCACCTCAGAACTAATAAATTAAGTGAAAGCAGGACCCAGAAGCCGCTGTTTTCACAAACCCTCCACATAACTCTGATGCACTCCAAACATGGAGAACCACCATGCCTGAGTAACAGAAAGAGAAGTTACAACTTGAAAAATAATAATACTTTAGGAAAAAATAAGCAAACACTAAGAACATAAAGCAGGCAGAAAACAATGATTGCAAGAATTAGCTCTATCATAGAAAAATGATTACCATAAAAGACAGCAAAATTGATGAAACTGAATACAATTTCAAAATGAAATCAGATGTCTGGTTACAGATGACACAAAAAAATGACAGAAAAATGGTTAAAATCAGAAAATGGACAAAGATTGATGAGGCTCTAAATGGAAAGAGCAAGTATAGAAATATTATCATCAAACAAAATAGAATTTTAGGTGAAAATATGAAATGGAACAAAGACATTCCACTTGATAAAAATTAAACTTGTCAAAAAGATGAGAAAATGAGGGGTTTTTTTGCACCTCACAGTATAGGTTTTTTAAAAAAATTTAATGTTAATTTATTTTGAGAGAGGAAGAACATGAGCATGGGAGGGGCAGAGAGAGAGGGAGACAAAGAATCCAAAACAGGCTCCAGGCTCTGAGCCGTCAGCACAGAGCCTAACACGGGGCTTGAGCCCATGAGCAAGATCATGACTTGAGCCAAATTTGGATGCAACTGACTGAGCCACCCAGGCACCCAAAACACAGTATAGATTTAAATTATAGAAAGCAAACATTGATAGAAATGTAAGGAGAAATAAGCAAAGCTCAAATTATGCTTGCAGATTTTTACAGATTTCTGGAGAATATGTGGGATTCTAGGTTGAGGAGCAAGACTTTTACTTTAAAAATTATTTACTTTAAATATACATATTAGAAATAGATTGTTCTCACTGTGAAAAAAATGGGACTCTAACATTAGTAATGAAGATAAACCTCTCCTTGATTGTCTATACCAGTCCCAATCTTTCTCCAGAGTTACCCATTCTATGAGTTACCCGTTCTTTAAGTTTGGTATTATCATTGTAAACATTTTAGTTTTAATAGCATTTACTTAATATATGGATTTATCAAAATAAAGTTTATTTACTTCTCCTTGTTTAGATTTGGCTAGTTTTACATAAATGATACAGTTTTTACATATCAATCTGCATACTTTTTTTTTCCATTCACCTCTTAGAGTGACAATGTCTCACTTGGACAATTTTCCATGTCGAGATATAAATCGATCTCATTTTATTTAATATGATGTCTCCGGACATCAGTGTCCTTACCTGTGAGATGAATACTTTAGTAACATGGTCCTAAGTTTCCCTCTTGTTCTATTAAAGCAGGATTTTATTTGTCAAATTTGGAATGTTGAATAAAACACCTCATAAAGTAAGAACACTTTTGAAAATAATAAAAAAATTGAAGGCACTGTTAGTTGTTAGGGTGCCAGCCTTCTCTTACTAAACAGGGAAAGGAGTGGAGAGGAGTGTGTATTAATAGGTATGATTCACTACCTGAAGCTCAAAGACGGAAGACAGAAAAGAAAATAAGGCATTTTAAAATTATTTTGGCAGTGAAAGTAAGAGAAGAATATAGGAAGTGATTAAAACTACACACCAGCCAATGTAAGGCAGGAAGAGGGAATGCACATGTGCACATGCATGCACTTGCACACGTGCGCGCGCACACACACACACGCAGAATTGTAGAATGCTTCAAAATAGCTACAGAGAGAAAGAAAAGATAATTGTGAAATCAGGGCCCAGCAGGGAGCATAGAAAACAGAATCAGGCTTGCCAAGGAACATAGAAACCCCTTCTTCCTCTGAAAAGAAGGAAGAACAAAAGCAGTGACTTGGAAAGAGGGGACAGTAGGGGGACGCTCCTATATAAGGCGGCCAGATTCAGCATGTGGAAAAACAGGATGTCCAGTTAATGTTGGCTAATGAAAGTGTGTCCCAAACAATAAAAAGTTCCCCCCAAACACTCACTGTTTATATAAAACTCAAATGTAACTGGATATCCTGTATCTTATTGGGTGATCCTCCTCATAGTTTGATCTCAGTATTTCCCTAAGGACAAAGCCAGCTATGAAACTTTGGAGCTCCAGTTCAAGCTGAAGAAATATCCAGCTCTCTACTGGACATCTCTTAAATGACTCACAGATTCTTCAACATAATCGTTCATCAGATGAATTCCTGAGCTGCTCAAACCAGAAACCCTTCCCTGATGGGTTTGTCTATCTTACTACCAAAATCTACATCATCACCACATTCTGACAAATCCAGACTCAAGATGTGTTTCAAAGTTCATACGTTTCCATCCCCACCTCCACCACCTTCATTCAGGACAGCATGACATCTGGCCTGGAGTAATCCACCTGCTGAGTATGGGCTTACACCCTCCTTCAATCTTTTCTTCACCCAGCAACCAGTGTGGATCATTTTCTTCGTTTGTTTTTGTTGTTGTATAGATGGCTCACAGTGTTACGTAAGTTTCACATATACCACAGTGGATCATCTTATTTCCCTACTTATAAACCCTTAGTTCTTCCCCTTAAACTTCAGACGTAATCAAATCTGTTCCCATGGCCCACAAGGCTGAATGTGACCCTGCCCCTGTGTGACTCTCCTCTGTGCCCTTGTACCACTTTTCCACGCAGTGCCCTGTGCTCCAGTGGCCGCAGTCTGAATTTTCTTGACCATGCTAACCTTTTCTTCCTTGTTAATGCATTAGCACAGCAGGCTGCTCTTGACATTCTATTAGGCTTTATCTAAGTAATATCTCTGCAGAGACTCCTTATCCAAAGTTGGCCAGCAAGCTGGGCACAGATTTGACTTCATCTAGGAACACTCACCTGGAGAAAAGACAGGGATGACTTTGAAGAATATATTTTTGAGCCCCATAAAAATGAATAATAAAAGCATGATCCAGTCTGTAGTGTCTCTTACCCTATGCTCCCTATGAAGTTTCTTTGCCAACTCAACTAATTTACTCACCTTCTCAGCTCATTTTACAGATATGAATTTGCACACATCTTTTTTCTTACTTTGTTACATCCCCTGGCTTTTGAATTTCCCATATGCCACATTTCTTTCAAGTCCAACTGAAAATCTAACTTCCCCTTGAAATGCTGGGGCACCCCTTGTTCCTTCTCTAATCCCTGGGTGCTCCATGGTGAGGCAGAGAGAAAAGGTAGTCACACATTCTTGGTTGCAATCCCACTTTTACCACTGACATACTCGGCTACCTAACTTCTTAGACTTTCAGGTTCTTCAACTATGACAAATGGATTACAGGATGATGCTTATAGTTTTAGAGGAAACAAAACAAGATATAAGAGCATAGTTCCTGGAACACAGCAGACAATTTACATTAGTTTCCATTTTCCCTTTTTCTTGCTTCACATTTAGAATAAGCCACCACAGGATCTGATAATATAGATTCATAAGAACAAAAAGATAAGGATGTAAATTAATAGAATCCTAGGACCAACAGAAATCTTCAAAGTCATCAAACCCCTGCGTAGCACCTGCCTAAGCCATTCCAGACCACTCCCAGGGAACAGCTTTCCATTTCTTTAAAGCCTCTGGACATTAATGCTATGAACTTGGCTCCAAGAGAGACTCCAGAAGGAATTAGAGGCTGAGATTTATTCTTGTCTCATCATGGAGCACTTTGGAAGCTGCATGCCCTCCTCTCCATTATTCTTTTAAGATCCTCCTGCTGCATACAGACCATCTCAATCTGTTCTACATTTTGAAGATTTCAGTGAACTGGGAGTACTTTGCTCTATTTACTATTTAGAGCAGGTACGTTTAAACTAATGATATTGGTATCAATTGATATTCACAATTGCTTCCAAATTACTTTTCTGTTAATCTAAAATAAATAGCTTCATCTCCAAAAATGGTTTCCCTTCAAAGTCTAAAAAATAATTTTGAGGGGCGTCTGGGTGGCTCAATCCGTTAAGCATCCAACTTCAGCTCAGATCATTAGCTCACGGTTTGTGGGTTCGAGCCCCGTGTCGGGCTCTGTGCTGACTGCCAGCTCAGAGCCTGGAGCCTGTTTCAGATTCTATATCTCCCTCTCTCTCTGACCCTCCCCTACTCACGCTCTCTCTCTCTCTCCTCTCTCTTTCTCTCTCTCTCTCTCTCTCTCGGAAATAAAACATTTAAAATTTAAAAAAAAATAAAAAATAATTTTGAATACATTTTAACTGGAAAAAGCAAACAAAAAAATAAAAACTTTACCCTTTTCTCTTTGGATCAAAGCAAGAAAGGATCCTCAATGAAAGGGAAGGTTGGGATGATTTTATTTTTCTTCTCCAGAGTTATCCATATTTTGAAAATGAAAAAGAACATGGATTCTAATTCTAAAAAAGACAAAAATTGCAAGTGGGTGTGGATATAAATTTATGACGTGAAGTGACTTTCTAGTCACTGTGCTTTCTAACACAGTTTAATTGCAGTCTAATTGGTGTGAAGTATCTGCTTATTATTGTTTTAGGGAATCACAAAATGAAATCTGGGTGGAGAATTTGTAGCTCTACCTTAGTGCGTCCTCCAATCTTAGAGATTCTCTGGAAGGTGAGCTCTTCTCCTTCAAATCCTGGCATGGGTGTGTACAAGATCCAGAGCCTTCTCTGTGCAACCCAGATTTTGCCTGATGCCAGTTGTCAGACTGACAGATCGGACTCCACAGTAGTCTTTCCCTCTCACTCTACTTTCTTCCAAGCAAAGTTCTTCATCAGCTGGAGAACACCAGAAGTGGAATCACCTTTCAGGTTGTTTAGCAAGCAACATGACTTCCCATGTGAGCTTGAAAGAGAAAACCCAATCTTGTAAGGGGATTCAGTTCTAACCAGTGCATTTGCTTGTGCAGAGAATTCTTTAAGTGGAGGGAAGGGGATGGCTGGATCAGCAAGGCTGGGGCACTCTGGAGGCCTATCAAAGAGTTTAATTTATTTGTATTTATTTTACATTTATGCTCAGCAGGGGAACATCTTGAGGAAAGTACACTGTGCATACATACTAAATATCAGCGAAATCGGTTTCTATGTTCCTTCTCCTCATAAAACCCGATTGGAGCACAATAAATATGGAAATATAAAATGCATTAAATTAAAATGTTATTAGTTAAAGCAGTTGTAGGGACTTCTTATACATGATCATAAGGGCCCTGACTCCCGTGGGAACTTCAGGCAGGATGTTTCATGCAATTTCTCCCTTGGAGACTTAGGAGACATGAGGCACGATAAAAGCCCCATTGGTTAAAATAGATTCCTATCAGCCACTGAAAAGATCTAAACTATCATTACCTCACACATCTGATGTCTTAGGTGATCGATGGGGAGGGTAGAAAAGACAACGAAAGCCAATAGAGAAATTGGGCCCTCCATTTTAGATTGGAGTTCACCAATGCAAATGCAGGAGGGAATGAATTTCTAGTTTCATCCTCTGTCAATAACCTACTTGTATACAAGAACAATGAAAAAATATTTTAATATATTTCTTCCATAAATTGCTTCAGTGTGACATTGAACAAGGCCTTGATCCTAAGATACTTCTCACTCCAATAATCTAAGACCAGGGTGGAGTCTTTAGGAAGGAACTCTTTCCTGAGTTAAATGGACCAGAATTTATAATCCCACATCCAGCAATTAACAGCTCTCTTCCTTTATGCAGTTTCCCAAACTGCTCTGAACCATTTAGTTTTAGATTGAAAGGTTGGTGACTGGGGTGGGAAGATAATGGGTATCTAATGACTATTTATGGGATAATAGGTATAGCGGCAGACTGAAGAGGTACTGCTATTTACAGCATTTATTGTGCACCGCATGGATCCAAAACCATTGGCAGAAGAAATACAGAAATATAAGCTCAAAGAAGTCGACTAATTGTCTATCAGGCATCTACCAACAGACAGACAACACAACAAAGCTTTTTTACGCACCTAAAGATGTAGGAGATAAAATCCTGGCCTGTAGGCTTCTTTTAAAAGAGGGAGACAAGTCTAACCTACTCAACAGTATCAAAGACAAATAAATAATGTCAGTTGCACACATAGGGTATCTAGCAAAGAACAGACATGGATTGGTGGATTGCAGTGGTGAGCAAGTCTTCACAAAGTAGATGTACAGCAGTAGGAAGGACAGGGAAACCAGGAAGGTGCAGAAAGGCGTTTTAGAGGGGATGAAGAGTGTGAAGAAATGCTTGGAGTCAAGAAGCATGCAGCAGCACATTTGGGGTTCCGGGAAGAAGTCAGCAAGGCTAAAGCAGAGGCTTTATCTAGACATGTGCTGGAAGAAAGCCAGGCAGCAAGGGCTGGGCTTGGAGCCGCATAAATTCTGGAGCCCCAGGAAGTCCCTAAAACAGGGGGTAGTTAAGAAAGCAGAGCCTGGAGTGACAGTAAATCATGTTTATTAGTGGCTTCAGTGTGGTGAGGATTCTAGTAAAAACCACCTAGGATGGTGGTTAGAGAAGGCAAGACGCCCCAGGAGGGAAGGCTTACAGGAGTCAGGCCCGTGGGTCTATCCCTTAATTATTCTGCTCCGCTTCCAGAGGGGAGCGTACACAGCCTTCATTGGCAAACCATTCTCCACAATTCTTTATGGGTTCAATGATCAGTTTAAACTATTGAAGAGGCAAGCTAGGTTTCTTCATGCATCGCTAATGAGGCACATTGTTTCTTTATTTCCTGTTCCCCCCACTCCTCCCAACCAACAAGATTTACCGTTTCTTTGCCCAGGACTATAAAACTTGCTGTTCTGTAACCCACAGAGCTTGAGAAAATAAGCTTTTCAAAAGCCCCTAAGAGGGTGTTGGTGTAACTGCGCTGAGAGCGTATGTGTTACCCAACTAATAAGTCCAGTGACTCACCATCTCCCAGGCAAAAAGGTCTGAGCAGAGAACCTTCCAGAGGAGGCCACAGAGAGCGGTGCTGGGTGTGAAGTGTGAAATGCCAGGGACAAGCACTCAGCTGTGGGATTGCTCAACTCTCCACCTCGGTGGAGGCCTGACACTTTACTTGGAGTGCTGATCTGGTGGGGTAGTTGAAGGTGGTTCCAGGACTTGAGGCTTCATTAGAAGGAAAGGAAGGAAGGAGGCAGGCGTGTGGTTATTGCTGTTCTCCCCAAAACTCCTGCAGTGGACCAGGCCAGCCCAGGAAACACGGAACTGCAAAGCAAGAGGAGAGGTAGCCAGGAAAGAATGTGGGCTCTTTGCCGAAGGCAGCGGTGCTCAAAGTGAGAGTCCTATCTGAAGCGTTGGTTTCACCTGGGAACTCATCTGAAATGTAAATCTTCACCCCCACTCCAGATACACTAAATCAGAAACTCTGAAGGTGGAGCCGAGCAATCAAGCTTTAACAAACCCTCCAAGGTGATTCTGATAAAAACCACAGCCTGAGAACTATTGCCTGAGGGAATAAACTCTCCTGAAATCTTCTTCTTTCTCTGCTAAGGGTTTGTAACTAAACCCAGTTGGCCCAGATCATGGACTACAGAGCTGAAATCAGAATTCAAGGCTCCTACTTCCCATTCAGTAATCTTTTCACAATGACTTGACGAGCCTAATCCAGCACTAATGAAAACCAGTATTAAAATGATGTTATTTCAAAACGTCCCAAGGTGGTGGATAGGAAAAATTAGAGAAATTGTTCTAAAAACTTCCCATCTGTTATGGATTTTTCTCCTGAATTCTCTCGTGTTTTGAAACACAAGGAGAGATTTCACTTCATTCTAGGCATTATTGTTCTGGAATAAAAGGCACTTAAGAGTGATGTGTTTCATACATTTTTGGAGGTAATCATCTCATTGATCGTTTTGCATCTCAGCAAAGTAGAAGATATATTTTTTCTGGAATGAATAATTAGATGTTTAGGATTAGCATAGTCACATATACTGGCCTCACACCAGCTATTTCTTGCTTTGACCCTGTTGGAGATTAAGAGTCAGTAGATGTTAGTTTAGTAGATCTGTTTGTCCAAGAATATAGTGCATTTAGGAGTATACTGAGCTAAACACAAGGCTCCAGTCCGCAAAGAAGTTTGGATTTAGTTAAAGGAAAAATGTCAGGCAATATACCAAATTACGTGCAAGGGTAACTGATATGATACAGACTAGAAATCCAACAGGAGGCCCCACGATTCCTTGTTTTCGTTTAGTCCTAATTGGAGAACTAGCACTGTGCATTTTCCTTTATTTTACTGTGATATAAATATTGCCTTCTAAAACGCATATTCTCCCAATGCTCTATTATGTTATTCATGCCTTTCCTCACCTGCTTCTGGCTGAAATGTCTTGATTCAAGTCGACCATTTATTGAAATTACATTTCAGAAATCAAAAGAGCATCTCTTGTAGGGGCAAAAAAACACAAAACTGGAGAGAGCCTTGAGGGTGGGGCTGAGAAGTGTTTGCAGGTAATCCCAAACGAAATAATTGACACTTTTCTACAATAGGAAATGAACAAGATGAGTTTTTCCCTGGTCCTCTGGGGGAAATCATTCAAATATACACTCTTACCAAACTCTAATAATGTTCTTGCTTCTGCCTGTTTGCTTTGATGAAGCTGATAATAACAGAAATCTACATTTATTTGCATTTTTCTACTAGAAGTCACTGAAGCATCCCAGAACAGAATTTTAAAGTGCATTACGCCTATAAGTGGCAACACCAAGTGTCATAGAAATGCAGGCAGAGGAGTTCAGAAATGGAATTCATTTCAGGAATGAGCTGTGAGCTTGCCTCCCTCTGTTTGGTGCCCTTGACCTGAGAAGCAAGGAAGGAGAGATCTTTTGTAAGTCTTCTTCAGGCCAAAGATTAAGCATTTCTCCCCAGCAGTGCAACTGCTGTTGCATTTCCATTACCCTCTCCCACCAAACACTGACGGAAATGATGTAGGGACACAAAA
This sequence comes from Hyaena hyaena, assembly GCF_003009895.1. NCBI lineage: Eukaryota > Metazoa > Chordata > Mammalia > Carnivora > Hyaenidae > Hyaena > Hyaena hyaena. Next base: position 47,236 of record NW_024082136.1, on the reverse strand, counting down.
TAACACTACTTATAGAATTCAATGAAAAATAAGCTCACAAAGGGTTTTACAGATTGTCTACTCCTCCATTCATTCCCTTGTACAGATTTGACAAACGTATCCCAGAGAACATAGATGACTTTTCCAAGACCACAAAGCAAACTGAAAAGCTGAGTCAAGGGAAGAAGGAAAGCTATCAGATCCCTATGATTACCAGCCCCATCCCCCAACATCCCCAAGGCACTGTCCTCAGGCTCAGAACTCAACCTAAGGAATCCTTCTGCTTAATTTTTGAAATTCCATTTTTAATTTTATACTTTTTGATACAAGTCGTCATTTTTACTTTGATTAAATCCTCATGAAAGAACGTCAGTCCTTTCTAGATCTGCAGTGTGGGAATTCTGTGATTCAGGTTAATTTACGTGAGTCAATTCTAAAACCATCTGCGGGAGCCGAAGCAGAACTAAAATAGACATTGAGAGTTTCAGAGTCAGTTACTCTCTTCTTATACGTTTGTGATTCTGTGACTTATTTTTTTAGGGGTTGTGTGGTACATTGTGGAGAGAAATAATTTTAAAGATAAATTAGAGCAGAAACTTTAGAAAACTTGCAAGGAAGAAAGGTAAAACCTCAGTTAAGTCAAGAAACAAAACTTTCTTCCAACAAAGCGGAGAAAGTCCCCATCAGTTTTTCAGCTGAATTCATTTAGAGACTCTCTTTTCTTTTTTTAAAACAAATGTTTATTTATTTATTCTGAGAGAGAGAAAGAGAGAACACACACAAGAGAGGGGCAGAGAGAAAAGGAAAGAGAAAATTCCAAGCAGGCTCCAAGCTCAGTGCAGAGCCCGACGTGGGCTCAATGCCAGAAACCATGAGACCATGACCTAAGCTGAAATCAAGAGTCAGACACTTAACTGACTAAGCCACCCAGGTGCCCCAGAGACTGTCTTTTCAAACGACAGAAAAGGTGGCTGACTTTGTGCCTATGAATCCCAGTACCACACTTAATAACTGTGTGACTTTAGGCAAGTTACTTAACCTCTCTGTATCTGAACATCCTCCTCCATGAAAGAGATAATAATACACACTTAGATATTGTTGTTGTAATGAGTTCATCCATGTAAAGCCCTCAAAGCAGCATGTGGAAATGTAGTAAGTGCTCAAATATGTTAGTGATTCTTTTACTTGTTATTCGTGCTAAACACAATGTTCATCTGATAGGGAAAAATCTGTTATAAGACAGCAGAGGGGACTGATAGGGGAATTCCAGTCCCTGCCTGAAAATTCCCTTTCTGAGTTTTCCTTCCCACCCTGCTTGCCTCTTGAACAGACTATAAATTGCCCCCTCAGTGCCCCCTCTGCTTATTTATGCTCAGGATCAGACCTCTGGAGAATGATCGCCTCTGAGCCCACCAGTGTAAAATATACCTCCTGCCTTCCAAGATCTCTGAGTGTTGCTTGGTGCTTCTGCTTGGTGATGGTGATCCAGACCAGATTCCATAAGACATCAAGTAGGAAAAATCAGTTTTGTACAAAACACTGAATAGTTCTGTGGAACCCTCCAGTGCACAAAAACTTTTCCTCTACTTGACTGTACTTTCCCTCTACACCAAACTATGAGGAAAGAGAAAAGATCATCATATCCCCACTGTATATATCACACAACTGAAATAATGGAAAATATGTTCAGATGTTATGTGGGGAAATGGGGTTAGGGTCCCTGACGTAGAATCATAAAGATGGATGGAAATTGAGACGGACACACTAGTGCCTCAGCAAGGCTTGACTTTAACTGTACACATTTTGCTCTTCCTCATTCTTGAAGCCCCCCCATGCCCACATCCTTCACGTGTTTCTCTGTAGAATCCTTTGTTCCAGGAACTAGGTATTGATGTTGACATCCCACTGACCTCAGTATATACTTAGTAAGAAGACTCAGACGGCTAGCACCAACACTAGTCTGGAGACCACCCTGAAGTCGTGACGACCATGGCTAGCAGCACATAGAAGATTCCCATCGAAACCGCCTGGATCCTGTATTTTCCTACAAAATGCCTCAGCCTTTTATCCCCTGAGGGCTTGCGATCTTGGAGGCATTAGCCTGCTATAGCCTCCTTTGCCTGGCAGAGTAATATATGATCTTCCTTCTTTACCCCCAAACTCTGTCTTCGTGTTGCATATTTCTACTCCAGAGCGCAGAGACAAGTCTGCAACAACACCACATTCTCTGCTTATGCCATGTGTGGTTACTTAAGTGGAAAATGCCCCAATTTCACCCTCGTTCCTGGATCGAAGCTCAAGTAAAAGTTCCAAAACTAAGGTATGAGGTCCCGATCACATGAATTAATATAATGTATTAGTTGTATATTATTGACTTGCTAATGAGTATTATTTTCTCATTATAAAAATGGAAAATAACATGAGTATAAATGATAAAAAATAAATCTGGTCCGGTGGACTATCCTGTTTGGGGCTCTATGTTAAATCCACCGAAAATGTTAAGGATTATTAAAACTGAGAGTCGCAACCCGCATATGCCTTGGGAATTGTGGGATTTAGACTAACCCAGTGTGAATCTGAACAAATGATTATGGCCAATCTTGTGTTTTTTAAGAGGTAGATGGGGAATAGCTGTGCTTCCTTTTGGCCACTCCTAGTTACATGAGACTTTGGCATGTACAGAAAGGTCTTTTCAGTGACCCCATGGAAAGTTCATCGAATGATTTGGCATCATTAGACATGACGAAGCAAAACAGATAGATAGATGATGAATCATAGATCATAGATAGATAGATAGATAGATAGACAGACAGACAGACAGATAGTAGATAGATCTGGTCCTTCATGCTAGCACTCAGATGGTCTGATACTCAGGCTAGTATCAGAGCCTCTGTCCCAAAGCAACCAAAGTTACAGCCCCGTAATCAGTTGATGCAGGGATAAGTATGCTGCACACAAAGTTCTGCAAATTGTCATGTTTGTTTGGTTTGGTTGGTTGGTTGGTTTTTTAATTTTTTTAGTTAGCTCAGAAGTATATCTTGAATGTTATTCCATAGCAGCATATCTGTTTCTCTTTCATTATTTTCAGTGATAGAGAGTATAGCATTTTATGGACGGTGTTTTAAACCGCCTTCTCCATGGGGCACCTAGGTGGCTCAGTTAGTTAAGCATCCGACTTTGGCTCAGGTCATGATCTCATGGTTTGTGGGTTCAAGCCCCACATCGGGCTCTGTGCTGACAGCTAGCTCAGAGCCTGGAGCCTGTCTTCAGATTCTGTGTCTCCCTGTCTCTCTGACCCTCCCCTGCTCATGCTGTCTCTATCTCTCTTTCAAAAATAAATAAAATATTAAAAAAAAATAAACAGCCTTCTTCTTAGTCTTTTGCTATAACACAAAGTGCTGCAAATGTACACTTCACAGACTTTTAGAAACATGAGTATCTTTCTTTTTGAAGTTTACCTATCAGACTTAATGTGTTCTATTTTCATATCGCAGCAACTCTGATTTCATGAGTTGACCCTTTCTGAGAAAGTCGTTGAATATTCTCAGCACTTTGGAAGCCTTCATTTTACCCTTTTGGGACTAAAACAGCCATTAAACAAGAAGACAAGAAAAGGGTAAAAAAAAAATGCAGAGAAGAGCTTTCTTTCCGTGTTTCATTCTCTTCATGTTGATGGGGGTCAGCTGTGGGAGCAACAGAACACTGTAGCCATATACCTGAGTACTATCATGAATATAGATGCCACATCTTCCTGTAGGGCCATTTGAACACCATCTAACAGATTAAAATGATAACAATAAGACCAAGAGCCTACATTTAAAAAGTTCTGAAAGAAATCTCATCCTGTAGTCAATTATTTCTTTGTAAACTTTAGAGGAACTCTCTCAAGGAATGAAACACTTTTTTAAATCACTTCACTTGTTTTCAGTTAATCTCATTATTTATCAAGGTGTGATTTATCTGTAGTAAAAGTTATCTTCTTTTAACTGTTTATTCTGTTATACTCTCCCATCATTATAAGTAATAATTTACTGTGTGTGTGTGTTTCAATTTTATACTTGTTTCCTTCTTAAAATAGCTAAGGATTTTTAGCTCTATTCCTAAAGCACCCCTATACTTTGTACGACCCTTCTTCCATCACTACTACTGAAATAATCTCAACATAAGTCTATTCCTTTGGGGAGAAACTTAACCAAGTATTGGGTTGTGCATTATCATCATTATTCGCACATTATACTACAGAGACAGAGTGCATGTGATTACATTTTCCTCTTTATATTTCTTTTTGTTTTCTTTCTTTGGTTCATAGTGGCCATTTTGCCCCTTAACTTTCTATGTTCTGTTGCTAACGGTTTCTTTGTTTTCTCTTTAAATGCTCTGAGAGAGTGCTCAAAAGCCTGTAAGTGGTTTTGTTCAAATGCTCAGTATTTTCACATAACCTCAGCACCCATTTATTTTCCCACGGAGTCATCCCTCTTACAGTTCAGCTTATTGCCTCAGTCTAACCTGGTTGCTCTCAGTAGCCTTGGATTTATCTTTCATCCCACGCCTGGGTGAGATTCCCTGTGTCCTAGATTCTAAGTCCATTCTTGGTCCTTTTGTTTTGCTAAGTACACTAGCTAGTAGTTGCCTATAAAAGAGTGCTTACAAGTACATTTTCTGAGTCCTTTTACATGTGGACCTTTATCACTTAATCTGGAACCAATAGTGATGGTTGGTGGGGTATAAAATTCAAGTTTGGAAATCATTTCCTGTCAACATTTTGAAGGTGTAACTCTGCAGTCTCCCGGCCTGTCATGGCTCCAAGTCCAATGCCATTTTTAGTCCTCATCCTTTGTGAACTCCATTTATGTTTTGGTGTTGAAATGGGGTATGATGGGCGGTGGTGTCCTAGTGTGGATTTTTTTTTTTAATCACTCAATGACCTCTTTCTATCATGAGGACACATATCCTTCTATCATGGGAGATTTTCTTTATGATGTATTTGACTATTCCCTATGCTTCATTTTATCTATTCTCTCTTTTGGAGGAATTTTCTTGATTATATCTTCCAAACCCTATATTGATTTTTTGGGGGCTATCATATTTTTAATTTTTAAGCTTATTTTTGCATTTTGTTTTCTTGTTCCTACTCCCATTTATAACATCATGTTGTTATGTTATGGGTATAGCCTCTTTTAACTCTCCAAGAGAATTGAATAGATGTGTTATATTTTACAATTTTTATTCTGTTCCTTTGTTGAATCAATCTTTCTATTTCTTTCTTTTAGTTTCTTACATGTTGAAAGCTTTCCTTAAGTCATCTGGTAATCCTTGGCTATCAGTTCATATTATAAAGTAAGGCATTAAATAGCTGATAGAAACCAGATGCAGGGGAGGTTGTTTCTGACTGAGACATTCCTAGTAGGGTCATTGGATAGCAGATCTGATTCTATCAAACACGAACATTTGTATCTTTAAGGTTATTCCATTTCTCCTGAGAGAATTTCTGTTTGTTGCTTGGGTGTGTGGGAGTAGAATGGGTGGGTAATATATCTCACAAATCTTACTCTGGAAACTGGCCAGGATAAAACAGGTGACTTATGATTCATTTCACATACTTCCCAAAATGCTCATATTTTCTGTCTAGTACCTCAAGACAGCCCACTACCGTAAACATCAGGACTATCTACATAATTTATGGGGTCTAGTGTAAAAGAATGTAGGGCTCCTTGTTAAAAATTATTAAGAATTTCAAGATTAATATGACAAAGTATTAAACAAGGGTCCTTTCGGAGTGTGGGGTACTGTGTGATCATATAGGTTCTACAACTGTAATGGTGGGTCAAACACAGTCTGTCCCTAGCTCTGCCTCCAGAAAAGAATGAATGTGCTATCTTCTAAGAAGTTGGGGAAAGAATACTCATCTGGCTAAATGGCATGAGAATGAAGATATGGGAATTAATTTTAAGCCAATCCATGTTTTCCATATTATATCTTACTTTTGTTTGCTGTGATTCTTGGAAACTCCAAGAATCCCAGCTTTTCAGAGTTCTATGGACAAATCAATTCACTTCTCATAATTTCCTAATTAGTTCCCTCTGTAGCCATGGTCTGTCTGTTCTTCAAACTAAGGTTATTTCTCAGGGTGCCTGGGTGGCTCTGATGGTTAAGCATCCAATTTCATCAGGTCATGATCTCCTGGTCCCTGGGTTCCAGCCCTGCATGGGGCTCTGTGCTGACAGCTCAGAGCCTGGAATTTGCTTAGGATTCTGTGTATCCCTCTCTCTTTCTCTCTCTGCCCCACTCATGCTCTGTCTTTCTCTCTTTCTTTCTCTCAAAAATAAATAAACATTAATAATTTTTTTAAAGTAAGGTTATATCTCTTCCTTTCATCTTTCAAAACTTTGATAACATCTGTTGTCTGGTATCATTTCTTTTCCCTTTCTATTCCTCTTGCTTTTGTGTTTGTATCTGTTTTTTAACTGTCATTTTGGAGGTCTATCAAGTGTAATATATGTCAAAACATTTTGTTTTCCAAATCAGCATGTTTAACCAGTGTTATTACATTTTCTTTTATATTGTATTTCTGTAAGATACTTCACTTTACTCTTCAGTTATTTAATATGCATCCACCTTTCACTAACAAAAAGATAAATTTTACTTTGCTGAGTCATTTAATAGTTTGAGTTCTAACATATGTTACTCTCAAATGCCCCCTCCTCCTCCCAATTCTTAAAAAAAAAGACACATTTTCTGGAAGATAGAGTTGACTATGCGTATGCTTATCAACCCAAATGTTTTCAGGACAGTGTATGTCTTGTTCCAACCAAATTGCTGGCTGAGGAAGATAAGATATTGAATTTTTAATTGCAAGCCATTATGAAACTAGCTGTTTTGTATCAACCAACATAGAATCAGTAGTTAATGATTCTCCATTGGTTTCGAGACAAAAATCTGAAATTTAATTAGAACTTGGAGGCACAGCCAAGGACTTGGTGACCGATAATCATTCTGACAGACCTAAAACTTGAAGAAATTGGATGACAGTAAAAATTCGTGAGTCTTGGGGCGCCTGGGTGGCTTAGTCGGTTAAGCGTCCGACTTTCGCTTAGGTCATGATCTCGCGGTTCGTGGGTTCGAGCCCCGCGTCAAGCTCTGTGCTGACTGCCAGCTCAGAGCCTGGAGCCTGTTTCAGTCTGTGACTCCCTCTCTCTCCGACCCTCTCCTGCTCACGCTGTCTCTCTCTCTCTCCTAGAAATAAATAAAAATATTAAAAAAAAAAAAGAAAAAAAAGAAAAATTCGTGAGTCTTAATGAAGGACTGGATTGTGTTGAGCTTAGTGTGTATATACACAGATGCAATACCATTTTAAACAGAATTATTGGTTCAGGCTGCAAACAATGTTATTTCCCATGTGCCTTGTTAGGGCTTCACTTGAAATTAATATCAGGGTGCTGCATCAGTTCCCAATTGTCCAGCACAGCTGAAGAGATAGCCAACTATCAAGAGAATTAATCAGACCAGCTTCAAATTCTCAATGATCTCAGCCATCTCACAATCATAGAAGCCAAATATAAGCCAGATCTCCCAACTGGTAGTGTACTGACTGTCTAATTAGGAAGCAAAACTGTCTTAGGTGATTTAAGATCTAGCCTCATTCTACAGTGAGATAGATGTCTTGTCAAAAACCTGATAAAATATTCACAACAACCTATTTGACCCAGATGCCACTCAGCCAAATTGAAGAGAGCAAAAAAAAAAGACTATTTATATATATATATATATATATATTATTTTTTTTTTTTCTTGTGACTATCTTTTGTTTTGGTAAGCACTTCTCTGTCCTGTTTTATTTCCCTCAGATTCTGGGAATGTCTTCACTATACTTCTTAGAGTTGGAGAAATATATGAGTATCTATGGGTAAATGTAAGTCATTTTGTCAGACAACTAGTTTGAGGGTGGCAATTAAGATGTCCCACTTGTACTATGACCTGCCATACCCTGGCATTTCTTGAGAGAGACACAGAAACAGAAGTGGGCATCTGGGGCTGAAGATCCTGTTAGCCTAGATCACAGAGAACTGAAGGTTTTTATGAGGATTTTCTTCACCTCTGCTTGCCCAAGGATCTCCCAAAGCTTACTTTCCCTGAAATTTAGAGCTGCTACCTTTTACTCTTACAAACAAAAATGTCTCATTGCTATTTATCTGACAAGGGAAAATAATCCTAAATATTCTTTAATTTTTTAATATTTCTTTTTCATTTTTGAAAGAGAAAGAGACAGAGCATGAGCTGAGGATGGGCAGAGAGAGAGGGAGACACAGGATTTGAAGTAGGCTCCTCAGAGCCCAATGCGGAGCTCGAACCCATGAACTGTGAGACCATGACCTGAGCCAAAGGTGGATTCCTAACCAATTGAACCACCTAGGCGCCTCTCTCAAACATTCTTGTTTCAACAAATTTAGTTTGCAAAGTATTAAAAGGGTGAATTCTCTATGTGACTTCTCTAAGGAGTAGATTTCCATGGACAACATGTGACTTCATGACTAAGAAGAGTAAACTGGCCATAGTGTAGAGGGAATACCAAACCAGCTGGAAAGGCTAATCTCTAGTTCAATTTGGTGATCTACTCCCTATGTGGCTTTGTTATAAATCCTTTAGATTCCTTGCATCTCATTTCATTACTCTTTAAATTGAGAATAATGACATTTGCTCCTTTTCTTTTAGGTTGGAACTCATTGTGTTACTCTGCCCCAAGCCTTTTGCCACTCACTTTATCTGATCTACCTGAAACTAGAACTATTATCTTATTTTACTCCCCACAGTAATCCTATTATTAGATATGGCATTAATATAGGGCTCAGAGAAGTCAAATTACTTGAAGAAGATTACAGAGTTTATAAACAAGAGAATCAGATTTTACAGTTAAGTCAATATGGTAACACAATTTAGAACCCTGTGTCATACTGCTCTATGACTATAGACAAGCCATTCTGCTTCTTTTTTGTTACGAGGTTTTAATCTATTTCATCTAGTGGCACAAATAACGATGTTCTTCCAAGGTTGTGAAAGAGATAATACACATATGGCAATTAGACCAGAACATATGTGAAGTAATACTGATGTTATTATAATTACTAATATAATATGCTATTATTAAATGTGTTTGGCATCTCCAGTGCCTATCACTTTGGTCCCAATGCCACTCATTGGCTGTCTGGAAAAACTGTAACTTAGGTGTATGTGGGACTCTGCAATCAGGACTATCATGTTCAGAGGATTTGGAGGCACGCTGTGTAAGCCCCATTGTCTTCTGGAAGTTTCATCACCAACTGCTAGATGAAGGCTGAGCACTGCACACTTTCATAGTTTGTGTCAGCAAGGAGAAGCCTTTCCTGTTACCCAAACTCCCACTCCGGCACCAGAAAGCATTTAGACCATCGTAGCTGGCTGTTCTTATCTCAGGTTTTAGGAGATCTCACAAAGACGGAACAAGCTATAGGTAGGTAGGGCTTAAAGAAGAATAGGATTTGGGACAGTCTAAAATCTGTGATTAATGTTAGTAGGTTCCTCCACTCAGAACAACAGAACTAGAGACACTGCACTACTCAAGAAGCCAAGCACTGTAAGACAGGTGCAGGTGGAGTGATGTTCTGGTGACCAGAACTGGTGACCGAGCACTCTGGGTTTTTGGGTTTTTTATAATTAAAAAAATTTTTTTAATGTTTTATTTATTTCTGAGAGACAGAGAGGGACAGAGCATACAGTGAGAGCAGGGGAGGGTCAGAGAGAGAGGAGGAGACACAGAATCCAAAGCAGGCTTCAGGCTCTGAGGTGTCAGCACAGAGCCCAATGAGGGGTTGGAACCCATGAACCGTATGATCATGACCTGAGCCAAAGTCAGATGCTTTAATCAACAGCCACCCAGGGACCCCCTGAACTGGTGACTTAGGTCTGGGGACTGTTCTAACTTCCTTTAAACGTGTTGGTTAATTCCTTTGAGTGTTGACCTGATGCTAAGGGCCGTGACTGGGGTCATTTTGGATTAAGGTAAATGCACTTTCTCATAGAAACCATGAGAGACTTGAATGCTGAGAACAAACTGAAGGCTGAGGCAGGGTGGGGGAGAAGGGAAGAGAGATAATGGGCATGGAGGAGGGCACTTGTTGGGATGAGCACTGGGTGTTATATGTAAACCAACTTGACAATAAACTATTTAAGGATAAAAAAAAAAAAATAAATGCACTTTCTCAGGTCAGGGCTTCAAGACCATCCTGAAATCAACTTTGGATTTTAGACTGCTGTTCAACTCTCCCCTCCCCTCAGGCATCCCTCTCCACCCCTTACATCCCCACCACCCCCCATCATTATCTGCAACTCCAATGTCATCCCTGAAAAGCCAGCAGATGTACTGAAGTTTGGTTTCTGCGGCACAGCCCTCAGGGCTTCTGTACAACTGTCAGGTGTTAAAAAACAAAATTCAACTGAGTAAATCTTAAAGATCTTATTGGCTTTATTGAACAATTCATGAATTGGCCAACATGCCATCTAGCAGATAGAAAGGAACTCCAAGGAGCATTATAAAATGAAAGACTTTTATGAAAGCAGAGGCAGTAGGAGAAGGAAGTTATACTCGTGAAAAGTGGATTGGTTGCTGCAAGGTCACCTTCCTTTAGGGGATGGTGGCCTGTCTCTCAGGTAGATTCCTCACTAGTGCTGACCAGGTGACTCCTAGTGCATTTGTTTAAGGCATTTCCAGCAGATGCCAAAACTACAATTAAGTCTCAGTTTGCGGACATGAGGCTTAGCATAAGTGACTCCATTTGGGACCTGTTGTCTTGTTTTTAACGAAGAACTGATGCACTGTAACGGTTTTCTTGCGGAAAACTGCCTGTGTGAAAAAGCTGCTGGTCAAATCTTTACTGGTCTCCCCTACTGAGTGAGGGAGGGGGTGACCCCAACAGATAACTAAGAACCCAAGTTAAAAGGGAGCCTCTTAAAATAAACATGACTGGCTTCACCTTTCTGTTTTAAAGTCCTACTCTGTGAAGGGCTCTGGCTCACCATCCTTTGCCTTGTAGCTGCTGTCTCCATGATAAACACCCCACAGGAAATGAGACGGTATATATGGAGGGCAAGAAGGACAGCCCCTAGTTGGGGACAGCAGGGTGACAAGTGCTGCTTGTTTATTTATTATTACATAAAAGATCCTGTGGCAACAAAGCCCTGGAGGAAATACTGGTGAGAAGGGCAAAGCCCCAGACTGAGTCCACTTTTGTGGAAGGATAAAGACAGTTGATCAGGGTGCTCCTTAGAAGAAAAGACAATAATCAGAGGATGTGAGGGCTACTTTAAGTTTGCTTAATGTACATTCTGTATGTATTTGCTACTAAAGTCGGTGTTTTTACAGATTAGTTTCCTCATGGATTTTATAAACATAAGCCCTAAAAAGGAAAGGTCCGAGGTGAAGACAGTGAAAGGGAGAGAGGACAGGGCACAATATTCGAGGTGGCATTTAGAAAACAGAACAGATGTGAAGGCAAGAGATTAAGTAACTCATGGATTCTATGGGTTCATTTCAATTTCCCTGTTATTCTGGGAGCAGGGTAGGGGCCTTGCTTGAAATGTGTTTGCCTCAGTAGGGGCCCTGGCATAGACACAGCTTAGGTATTTTAACCTCTGAACCACTTCAGCAAAAGAGCCCTTGGTAAATGTATGTTGGTCACCAAAGCAAGAGAACTAAAGCAAGTACTAAGTTAAAATAGCTAGTCAGGAGAGCTTAAAAAAAAATGAAGTGCAAGGGTGGCTCAGTTGGTTAAGCGTCCAACTTCAGCTCAGGTCATGATCTCATGGTGCCTGGGATCAAGCCCTGCTTCGGGCTCTGTGCTGACTGCTGGGAGCCTGGAGCCCGCTCCTGCCCTTCTGCCCCTCCCCCCACTCATAGTCTCTCTCTTTCTTTCTCAAATAAAAATAAGTTAAGGGTTTTTTTTGTTTGTTTTTTGTTTTGTTTTTGTATTTTTAAGAGCGAAGCCAACAAACCTTAGAACATACACCTGGCTTTGAATGAGAAATGTTCAGGTAACATTGTGAGATCAATCAGTTAAGGACAGGCTTGACTGTCACCAATACCAATCACAAAAGAAAATGCTCATTTGTCTTTTAATTAGCAAGATATTTCACACGTGTCTTGCATTCACAGGTGGAATTTTGAGAGTATATGTAAGTGTGAAGGCAAATGGTTTTGTCTGGAATATTTGGAGTTCAACTGGGCAATGGTGAACCGCTTTGGAGAATTTAAGACAGATTTTCAGTTGAACATATAGGTGGAAAGTAACTTCCCTTGTCTCCTCCTCTCTCCTCAGTAGGTCTCTGTATGCTGGAAACCAATTTTTAATATTATAGATGTGAATCAGTTAAGCTTTTAAATTTGGGGTCTTTCAATTATATGGAGATTATTTTGGATAAGCAGAACAACTACAGGTAACAGTACTTGGTCTCCACAGATTTTACAAACTAAAATAAATTAGGTTTATTTCATCACATAGAGAAATACTATTTCTTATTAAGTACCTTTATGTATTGGGAAATGATAGCATCTGCTAATCCATAATGCCTAATGACTCCGAATAATCAAAACAGCAAAACACCTTAAAAAATATCACTTGCTTGGAGATGATATTTTCAATGAGTTTAAGATTTAGCAGCTCAGGGTCACTTCCTGTGGTGTTAATTTCAGCCTCATCTGGGGTCTTCATTTTAGCAATCTCATTTTGGCGGGGGAGGGAGGGAGGCCGGAGGGGGGCATCCCTAACAATTTTATACTGTGAGCTTTCAGCAATAAAAGGCCCACAGCTAAGGATGTCGTTTTCCCATATACTGACACAGGTCTGAGGCAGGTTGAGTGATAATACCTTGCAGAGTGAGGTTAAAGACTTTTGAATGGGATCAGATGTAGGTTGATGGATTTGGGATTGCAGATATTTTCATTACAAGGAATGCAACCATGCTGCAGCTGGAACAATTGGTTTTAATTAATCTGAATAAACGGTGGGCTTTGACAAACAAATAATAACCAGCAAATTAAACAGCTTTCTGGGGAGAAAACCATCCAAAGTGGCAGTATTGCCTTTGGGCTTTTGAGGGATTCTATTAAACAATCTGCTTATTGCTTTTTCAAAGAGAGAAGGGGGTATTGAGTACATATATTGAGGAATGGTGGGAGGAATTTGACCGACCTGAAATTGCAGGAATGTGAAGATCATAGAATTTTGGAGTTAAATGAGATCTCTGTAGTCATTTACACCATCCATCTCTCACTATATCCAAAGGAAAAAAAGAGAAAGAGAGAGAAAATTAAACTACAGAGAGAGAGGGAGAGAGAGACAGTGCTGGAGAGAGGAAGAGAGAGCCCATGCCTGAGCCAGAGCACAAAACTTCCCAAGGTTCAATTTCATATTTGTAAGAATGATCATGGGTTATAGGGGTGATATAAGAGAAATCTATATTCAGTGGATTCTATTTACTGAGGGATTTAGGTACAACTTGAAAATCATAATAATAAGGTTTGGAAGATTCAAATAACTGGAAATTTCAGCAATGCATTATAGTTATGATGTCCCCAGAGGTTTGAGATAATGAAGCACCATTGACCCAAGTCACACACTGGGCAGGATCATTACCGAGTGCATTGTTCCAAGAGATCTATGACATCAAGCTTGAAGCTGGGATCATCATATTTCAGAATTTACTGTTCTGAAGGGGAGCATTTCATATAGTTAGCTATTATTCCCTGTGTATGGACCTCCAGATAGTTTGATTACAGTGGACTTTTCTGTCAGAGCAGTATAGTGAGCTCAGCCTGTTGTGACCCTGTCCACCATTGCTATTCTCTCTCATCTTTCCTATAAAAGAGGGGCAAGAAGAGCCAGACAGCCATCTCCTCCAAGAGGAACTCCTTGAATCCTGTGACGAGGGTTGTGAGACAACACCGATAAAACTTCCAATCGGTATTTTCCCACCTTCTATCACCTACTCAACTTCCAGAGTTCTCTTTCCATTTTGGGTGAATTCATTGACACCTTTTATTAAGCTATAGGTAAGCAAAAGGATAATGGCCAAAATCTTCAGTGAAAGATAAACTCTTTGAAAAGCCAAGAAGGATGCTTTAAAGATGGCACAATGTCTGAATCTAAATCTTCATTTATTTCTTTTAATCATTATTTTTTTTTGAGAGAGAGAGAGGCAAAGAGAGACAGAGAGAGAAGGAGGCCACCCAGGCACTCCAGAAGAGAGAGAATCTTAAGCAGCTTCCACACCCAGCATGGATGGAGTCTGACTCAGGGCTTGATCTCATGGCCATGAAATCATGACTTGAGTGAAAAACAAAAGTCAGACACTTAACTGACTGAGCCCATCAGGGCCCCCCTTTTAATTATTTAAAAAATTTTCATCAAATGCTTCTTTCTTGAGACCAACAGGGACTTAGTATGTCTGCAAGTATTTAAGTTGGGCTTATTGGAAGTTTTACTCTGCAAACAGAACACAGATGCATTATCTGGGTGGCCAGTTTATTAACCAGAAGCAAAGCAAACAGTTTCAAGACATCTGACTCAATATTTCCTTGTGTCAGGGTGAAGTCATTCTATGTGAAAAGTCATGGCTTCTGTTCTTAAGATGCATCTAAAATACAGATGCAACTCTTACAAGTGGTTCTTTTTCCTCCTACAATCACAGGAAGATGGATTAGAGTATTAGGTAAGGGAGAGGGATGGCAGTGCAGTGGGGGATGTGGATATCGTAATTAGAGTATGAGGATGGTGGTCTAGAGGGCAGCACTTTGGGACAACGGCAACTCATGAAAGCATCCTTGGTTGCCTTCTATTTTTCAGGAGTACCCTCATTCCATCCTACCCTCCACATCAAGATAGGCTCACTGGCAATGTATGGAAGCCAAGTGCATGCACATTCACACATGTACCCACATCATTCACCTACCGAAAGAGCCGCACATATCTTTCTTAATAACAACCCAACTTTCTTATCTTTCTCAAAGCCAAACCTTATTTTCTCCCATTTCTATAGGATTATCTTATCTCCTGTATCATGTAATGAACTGCTAATAAAATAGAGTTCTTTCATGCCAGTATCATCAAGATTATGTGGTGGCATTCATTCTGTATCACTATTTCAGAAGTTCTTTGTTCATTAAATTTTGGGGGACACCTAGAGAAGAAGTATTTAGTTAAAATGAAGACCCAGGAGGCCAGTCCTTCTCTTTAATATTCTGGCTAAAGTTTGTTACACTTAGCCCACTGGTCAGGGGAGGAAGTTTATCATTCTTCATTCCTCATGCTTTGCCCAGTAAAAAGCAATTCCTGGAGAGAGCGAAAATATGTGCTGACAGCAGGCAAAAGCTTGTATCCAATTGTCAGATTAGACCCTTGAAGATGGTGTATGTGATTATGTGTGTGTGTACATGTGAGTGTGTGTGTGTGTGTGTGTGTCTATGTGTATGTGTTAAACTTTTCCCCACCTTAGAAAAACAAGGAGAATTTCCACTGGAAAAGTTTCCATCCTTCTTCCATAAGCAAGAAGATTATTATGAACAGTTATTTCCCCCCGGATAATTCCTTACCAGGAGTTTTCCACTGATTTGCAAAATGAGATGAGAAAGTACATGATATGGTGTGTTTTTTTTCCCTCTCCAGAAAACACGAAATGCAGGATATGGACTATATAAATTGACTCCAAAAGAGGGAAGTATGGGTGAATTAAATGACTGTAGGTTGCATCTCTCTTTTTATCTACTGTATGAATTTACTTCTCACATGAACCATGTGAAACGGGCCACAGTTACACAAAGCTGGGTCAGCCTGGTTCTATCACACATGTTGTCCCCACTGTACTATAAACTGTCTCTCTGACCTTTAAAAAAGTCGTACAAATCCATGTCAGAGAAACTGGAGAATTTTAAATAATAGGCTTCCCAGAGAACAATGCCTCTTGAGTAGAAGAGAATTTTGTTCTCTCTTACAACAAAATATCGATGTGAGATGCATAGGAAGATTTATGTGAGGAACAGATGAAAATCCAAAAATGAGCTTTCTAACATCTGAACTGTGCAGCCGAACAGGGACAGCATTAGAAAACAGGGAATGACTACTAGATCAGAAATCTATAGAAGTTTCTATAACTGTATCTGAGAAATTGGACCGATGGTCCTCAGGCAAACTTCGACCTGTAGGGTTGTACAATTCTGCTATTTGGAAGTAGTATTTCCCAAGCTGCCTGGATTTTATCCATCTGCACTATGCCCTCCATGCCAATGCTGGATTTGCTTGGTCTGCACTGACTAATTTTTGTTTTGAAAATCCCATGCTTGCTATCATGCAGCTAAACATGTGTGAATCTGTAGTTGTGTTTTTGAGTACTTTTGTAAGGAGCATCAGAAAGACCATCTAGAATGGCCTTCTGTGGTCACTATACAGTTGTGTCTTTGAAATGAGAACTTTAGTCAGTAAATAAGTGATTCTACAAAACATCAGAAAATCCAAGTCTTTAGCATTCAATACTCCACATAACTACTAAAACTTGGTAAAATGGTGAAGAATGAGGTCTAGCTCATTCTAAAAGAAATCTTGGATTTGACATACTTTGGGTCACATGTCACAAAAATAATCAGAGATTTGGACAAAATAATGTCATTTGTCTAGGAATCATAAGCTAAGCTTACATTAACAGTTCACCTATGGGGCACCTGAGTGGCTCAGTTGGTTAAGCATCTGACTTTGGCTCAGGTCATGATCTCACAGTTTGTGAGTTCGAGCTCTGTGTTGGACTCTGTGCTGACAGCTCAGAGCCTGGAGCCTGCTTTGGAATCTGTGACTCTCCCCCTCTCTCTCTGCTCCTCCCCTGCTCATGCTCTGTCTCTCAATAAATAAATGTTAAAAAAATAATTCACCTATTATTTTTAAAGGTCATAAGGATCATTATTTTTATAGCTCCTTTTTTTAATCATCTGTACACATATTCCCAAGAGCATATTATTTCTTGCACATTATACATATTCCTAATGTCTATTTTGTATATGTATGTTCCCATAAAATTATATTATTTGAAATGTTCCTTATCAATATTAAATATGATTAGGATGATTTTTGATAGTCACTAACATAAAATCACATGAAGTAAAAGAGGGAAATAAAGTTTAAGGAAAAATTAATGATTCATTGAACCAAAGGGCAGGACCTCAGGAGTGACCCGGAAACAGAAGACTTCAGTGTTCTCAGGATAACTTCCCTGTGTTGTTTGTTTATTTTTGCTCCTGTTCTTACAACTAGGACTACTTCATTTGTCTGGCACTGTCTGCAGATCCGTTTCCATTTTCCTATATCCCCAGTACGCTTGAACAAAAAATGAAAAAGTCGGAGAGGTTCTCTGGTTGGGGGTTGGGGTGCACAGCACTGTGCACTCTAGGCAGCTTTGCCAGCAGGGGTCAGTGTTGAGGAAGACTGTGGGGTCCTCAGTGGTGGGGAAAGCTGTGGGATCCCTCCTGTTCTCTTTTGATTCATCAGGAGAAGTTGTGATGGAGGGGATCCTTCTAGCTGCTAACCTGTGCCAGTTTGGGGAATGAAGGAAATTCTTTCTACCCTTTTCTATGTATCTGTCCCTTGCGTTTTGTGCTCCATCCTAACTGTACTGTGTAGAACACTCAGAGACATTTTCAGTAGTTGTTAACTCATTCTTTTTGTGGAGGTATGATGGCTAGGACCCCTTAGTCCACCATCTTGCCAACTTCTGCCTTAAGTCTCTAATAATTATTTTAATGGTTAAATAATATTCCACAAGGTTAATTTACTGTAATTTTATTTCATTTACCAGTCCCCTATTGGAATCTAGCTGGATATGTTTTCATTTCTTTTTGGTATTACAAATAAAGATGTGTGGTCAAGTTATTTTTAGACAGTAGAAACTCAGCACAATTGTTGGATGAAAATCAGTTTTTGCTAAGTAAAATGTGGCTTTCACAAGCTGATTGAAGAGTCAGGTATGAACAGAAAATTTGAAGAATACAGACAATACTATAAATGATAAGGGTTTTTTTAGAGAATTCACCCTCTTTTTAAATGCAAACTTGAGGTTTCTTCAAATGCTCCATAATATAAGTACTTGCTGAAAGTCATTAGTGTATAAAAATGTGTGACCTTAAACCTCAGCCTCACTGATGCAGATTTGTAGGAGTGAGCCTAAAGAGTATTTATAAGATACATTTAAAATAAAGTTATTACTGGGTCACCTGGGCCGTTCAGTCAGTTAAGTATCTGGCTGTTGATTTTCTCAGGCCATGATCTCATGGTTGGTGGCTTGGAACACACATAGGGCTCGGTGCTGACAGTTCAAGCCCTGCTTGGGATTATCTCTCTCTCCCTGTCTCTCTGCCCCTCCCCACTTGTATGCGCTCTCTCTCTCAAAATAAATAAACTTAAAAAGATAAAATAGGGGCACCTGGGTGGCTCAGTCAGTTAAGCGTCCGACTTCGGCTCAGGTCATGATCTCACGGTTTATGGATTCGAGCCCCCCCATAGGGCTCTGTGCTGACAGCTCAGAGCCTGGAGCCTGTTTCAGATTCTGTGTCTCCCTCTCTCTCTGATCCTCCTCTGTTCATGCTGTTTCTATCTCTCTCTCAAAAATAAATAAAACATTTTAAAAAAGATAAAATAAAAGAAAATAAAGTTACTATTTTCAAAAACCTGTAGTAATTAACTACCAACAAGTGTTTCTCAGTAAAACCCTGGTGGGTCCTAATTCTTGACAACTACTTATAATAGCCAGCCTTTGAATACAACCAACTAATTAACAAACTTGAATCCTTAAAAAATAGTTAGTTCCTTTTAGTAGAATAAACCTGTCTCCATACAATATCATTTATACTAATGAGCTCAGCAGAACTTTGTTCCTTAGAGAGTCAAAGGTAAGCGTGAGCCCAAAGGGAAGTCAAAAGATGAAAATTTCCCAATTGGTGAACTGACAAGTAGTGATATTTTTCCATATGATACTCCCTGTGTATGTGGGAGGAGGGAGAATGCATAATTGTTTGCTTTTAAGAGGCTTCTGTTTTTTAAATAAAAGCATATAAAACGTATTTAGTAAGCAAGAGTTCTGCTTAGCTGCCTTCTCTGCTCTGAGTCTGACCAGGATATTTCTCCAACTCTACTATAGTTGGCCTTGACTCAGATAGCCTCTGCTTCTAAAGACTACGCTATTAAGTCCTCTTTATATAATTATCATACTGAAAATGACTATAATCTATCTTCTAATAGAGTCAATAAAAGTTGCAAATAGATATTGGGAAAAGACAATTGCAATGAAACCCATGGGGGTCTCTTAATAAATGTAGAGGTAACATTTATTTTTCATGTTAATCCAAAGCAATGATAAAGGTTTCCTCACAGGAGACTATGGAACATTGTCAGCTCTTACCTTCTGGCGGGTGGGGAGGGTGATGCTAACTTGTTGTGAAAACGTAGCCCTATTTTGCACAAAGTTGTATAACCAAGAATGAGATCAGTCTTCAAGCTGTGTCATTCACTCTCTTTTAATGATGAGGGTGATGATAACCAAAGACAACAGCTATTATTACCTACTCTCTGTCTTCATGGCTTTCATCTAAGTGCTTCACAACAAGTCTATGAAGCTCATACTATTTTTAGACCCATTTTACAGATGAGGGACCAGGCTTAAACTCATGATGATACAGAGGTTATGTGGTAGAGCCTGGGTTGGATCTCAGGCAGCATGGCTCCCAATGCCAGTGCTTAACAATTCTGCTTTTCTGCCTTTGGTAGAAATTCACCATGAAATCATCAAATTCTCACAGAGCACTGAAAACACGTATTTCAGTTAGGACTTATCAAGTACATGTATGACCAGCATCAGGTTTATTGTATTTTTTAATTTTATTTGGTAAATTTATTTATTTATTTTGAGAGAGAGAGAAAGGCAGCACAAGAGGGGGAAGGGCAGAGAGAGAGGGAGAAGGAGAATCCCCTAGTAGGCTCCACACTACCTATTCACCAGCCTAACGTGGCGGGGCAGGGGTGGGGGGGGTCGGGGTCAAACTCACAAATGGTGAGATGACCTGAGCAGAAACCAAGAGTCAGATGCTTAACCGACTGAGCTACCTGGGCACCCCGATCAGGTATGTATTTTATAGGAGTCATTGTGAGACAAGTCAGGCTACCATCACCTGGTTTTGTTCAGGCAACCCTCTTCGTCAGCTCAAGCTTCTGTAACAACAAGCCATAGACAGTGTGGCTTCAGCAGCAGAAAAGCATTTCTCACAAGTCTGGAGACTGGGAAGTCCAGATCAAGATACTGGCCAGTTAGATTCCTGGTGGAGACTCTTCCTGGCTTATAGACAGCGGCCTTCTCATTGTGTTCCCACATCGCCTTTCCTCAGAGCATGCATGTGAAGAGAGAGGGTAAGCATGCTCTCTAGCGTCCTTTCTTACATGGACACTATTATGTCATGAGGGGCTCGTGACCTCCCCAAACCTAATGTATTAGGGTTTTCCAGAGGAACAGAACCGATAGGAGATATATAGATAAACAAGTTTCCCCAGCTCTCCCAACATAGTCCAAATCAACTATTCTATAAACTCAAATTCCACTTGTCCTCTCAGATGCTCCAGCCGCACTTTGAAAGATGATGTGAGAAACAAAGACAGAAGGAAATGGCAATAAAATTAAATTTCCTTATAACCTGCAGCCCAATGGCAAATACTTGAGGCAGGCAGAGCAAAACATTTCTCCATGAACTTCCTACTGTCTTAAAGTTAATGCTTTGCTAGAGGAAAAAACAACCTTAGCTTGACAATAGCTAGGCCACAAGTATCCAGTGAGTCTTCTTTAACACAGGAATATCTCATTGGAAACTTCCCCTGGGCTTTACCCCTACCACAATCCCAAAGCATATAACCAGTCTCTCCTCATGGCCCCAGGGCAACTTTTCCTGCCCAAAGGTCCTGTCCCCACACTTTAATAAAACTGCCTTTTTGCACCAAAGATGTCTTCAAGAATTCTTTCTTGGCCATTGGCTCTGGACCCTATGAACCCTACTATCATCCCAAAAAATCTTATCAAAAGATTTATACCAGACAGATAAAGCAGTGTTCTACAATCAGGATATTGTTTTCCTAATAATTGTTATCAGTCAGGTAGAAATTCTCCTAATCAATGGTTCAAATCTAAGGATAAAGTCTCAGGTGCCAGCTCCAGGGACAGAGCAGGACCCACTGGGTTCCTTTGTCCAGTTCCACAAGAGACAGGGAGAACTTTTATATTTTATCTACTGCTTATATGGAAATCTTGGATGGTATCCGCGAGACCCCACTTCTAATGTTTGTCCCCTTTATTTAACAAGCCTGTCATTTCTTTCCATCAATAAAGTCTATTCTAAAATTGCTTATTAGGGAAGCGTTGCTTTCTATTGGGACACAGATAACAAAAATGCTTAGAGTAGTTGCCTCTGAAGAGCCCCCAATGGGATGGCTAGCTCAATACTCCCAGAGTCTGAATTCCTGTTGAAATCAACTAAACTGCTGCTTAAGGAACAGCCATGCACACACAATCGAAAGCACGCATTGCACACGTAAGCCTGCACTGCCACACTGAAGCAAGGACAAACCACAGACTAAGCAAACACTTCAACTCATACTGTCCTAGAGGGAGAATTTGATGAAATAATGTATGTAAACATTTGCCACAGTAGCTGGTAAAAAGAACACTCAGACTTAAGAGGTTTTCATATTTCACCAAATAGAAGACATTTGTTGTACAATGCACCATGATTTTATGTATTTCAGGAAGAAGACCAAAACTTCCGGAAACAGGGAGGTTTGGTAGGGAAGTGAAGCCTAAAACTGAGACACCAACGGGCTTTCTACTCTCAAGGAGCGAAGCAAGAAATAAACCCACCAGGCAGGAAGAGACCACAAGTAAACATGTGTGTCTTTCCAAGCAGGAGAAGAAGAAAAATTTGCCCTGAATTTATTTTTATTTACCAAGCACATACTCATGTGGGTTTAAAGTCTGAATAAAGATTACCAGTGTATTGCCAAAACCTAATTTAACTTAAAGTGATCTCTCAGGTGGGCGGTAGCCTTAGGCGACTGGCAAAAGCCAATGTAAGTCGTCTATGAGAAAACCCAGTTTCAACACAGGCAGACAGCAATTGTTCAGATACTGTTGATTCTAAGGCGCATACTAATTTCAGAGACATTAACATGTGAAAAATATGTGCATTGTATAGCCAGTGAAAGTGTGGGTAATTTATTACTTTATTGGCTAATTTGCATTAAAGAGTCTCTTAGACAATGGTTTTCCTTTACAAAGGGCATTGCAAAACTACTGAACAGTTAAGTATATTCTGGGTTTGGTTAAATAATAACGATTGACTATATCTATTTATGGTGCCAAAGGAACTGTGGAAAGAGATAATTTCAAGGCTGTATTCTAATATCTCACTGGCGCTGAACTCACCTGGCTCAAAGAGAAAGGCTTTCCTTGTGTTGACTTGTCATCAATCTTCTTTAATGGAAAAGAAACCCTTTGGGGAGCCTGCCTCTGGGAAGCCTCCTTTATAATACTTCTTTCAGGTCCATCCTTGGAATCTCGGTGGATCTCCAGCAGATGTGTCTGTGTCTCGGGAGTACAGTTGTTGGGGTTTTAACTTGATTAAGCTGTCACTCAAAATTGTTGTTTATATGATCGATCCAACATCAAAAAGCCTTCATGCTGTGGATCTGATGTCAAAAAGTTTCGGAGCTTCACCAAGAGAAGATGAAGTATTACATGTCGGATGCCCATGTCCAAAGTGTTCCGAGGTTTCTTCCTCTGGAAATGGATTGGGCTCTCTGTGGGCAACTCAGATCCTCCGATTAACCCCAGGTCATGTACAGAGAAAATAGAATAAATTGTCTGAGTTCGGAGATGGTTTGAACTAGCAGGCTTCTAACTGTTACATTTGAAAAGTAAGTGGGTATCAAAGCATTTTTGGTTGTAAGCTTTATATTTTCTCATTATTTTATTTTATTTTTATTTTTAAAATTTTTAATATTTATTTTTGAGAGAGAGAGAGAGAAAGAGAGAGAGAGCGGGCGTGCTTCTCCATGCACACAAGGTGGGGAAGGGCAGAGAGAGAGGGAGACATAGAATCTGAGACAGGCTCCAGGCTCTGAGCTGTCAGCACAGAGCCAGATGCAGGGCTCAAACTCATGAACAATAAATCATGACCTGAGCCGAAGAAGTACACTTAACCGACCTAGCCACCCAGGTGCCCCATCATAATTTTAGATTCAGAGGAAAGTTGCAAAGATAACCCAGAGCTTCCAGTAAACCACTTGCCCAATTTCCCCATTGTTAACATCTTATGTAGCCGTGGTATATTTGTCAAAATGAAGAAACCAATATTGATATATTGAAAGACTTAAAAAGCCTTTTTAAAATACACTGTAAAGTTCTAGATATCATATAATTGCACATGAGATTATGTATAAAATAACCAAGCTTTTCACAAAACCTATGCTGAATTTTGTTCTCAGGTTGCTTTTTCCATCTCTACCTCCCCCACTGCCTGCACACTACCTCCTGCCTAAAATTTCAAGCAAATAAATCCTGAGACCAAGTTCTTCCATGTCCTGCTTTCATTGTCATGGACTTCTAAACCCCCAAAGTCCTTTTGGGTGCAACATACATTTGCACAGAGCCATATTTCTGATTTATGTAAATAACATTTTCATCCATAAATAGATTATAAGCTTAGGGTTCAGAATATAGAAGACCTGGATTTGTATTCTGATTCTTTCATTTTCTGTAGCTGTGTGATCTTGAACATGTAAGGTAATATTACTCTCATCTACAGGATAAGAGATGTGAATATTAAATAATTTCTTTAACATAAAGTGCTTAACATAGTACTTGGGACACAGTATACATAGCTAATAAATATTGGGTAGTATATGTAGCCAATAAATATTAATACTGCTGTTACTACACAGAATAGGGGTCAGTAAACTACAGCCCATTGACTAAAACTGCTCCCCTGCTCCTCTTGGTATAGCCCGAGAGCTACAGTATGGCTTTTATATTTCTTAATTTTTTTAAGTTTACTTATTTATTTTGAGAAAGAGAGAGAACAATGGAGGAGGGGAACAGAGAGAGAGAGAGAGAGAGAGGGACAGAATCCCAAACAGGCTTTACACTTTCAGCACAGAGCCTGACGCAGAGCTCAATCTCATGAACTGTGAAAGCATGACTTGAGCCAAAATCAAGGATGCTTAACCAGCTGAGCTACCTAGGCTCCCCGGGTTTCATGTTTAAAAAAAAGTTTATTTAGATATATTAAGAGTGAGAGAGGGGGGCAGAGAGAGGGAGGGAGAGAATCCCAAGCAGGCTCCACACTGTCAGTGCAGAGCCTGATGCCAGGCTTGATGTCACGAACCGTGGGATAATGACCTGAGCCAATATCAAGAGTTAGATGCTTAACTGACTGGGCCACACAGGAGCCCCATAATGGTTAAAATAAATAAAGAGAATATTTTGTGACATGTGAAGATGATATAAAACTCAGAGTCAATGTACACAAATAGTTTTATTTCAAAATAGCCTCATCCATTGTTTTGTGAATTGCCTTTGGCTGTTTTTGAACTGCAATGGCAGAGTTGAGAGCAATGCATACAATATGGCCTGCAAAGTGTTAGGTAAGTATTTACTGTCTGACCCTTTACAGGAAACATTTGTGGTCATTGCTTTGGAAATTTTATTCGCTATCTCCCATGTTCATCTGGATAGAAGAGTAATAATGTCACATTGTTTTGTTTTGTTTTCAGTTGTGGACACTACCTAAAAGAACCTAATCTTGACTCATGAGTGCATAACTAGGTCACAGCAACACTCTGAACCAAAGGTTCTTCATCTTTAAATTGGGGATAATGATAAATAGTGCCTACCACACAGAATTCATGAGGGTTAAATGGGAATTCATGTGATATGCTTAACAATGTTCTTTTATAAAGTGCTCAGCAAAGAATGTGTTTTGCTTTTACCCTTCCTATCTGACTGGCTGGATAATGGAAAAGACAGTCATCTCTGAAGCTGAGCTCCACACTACAGCCAATGCCAAGTAGTCAGTTTCCAGTATGCATGCCTGATATCTATGGACACAAAAAAGCTGATTAAACATAGGTTCTAGTACAGTGCTAGGCACAAGGTAATTTCTCAATTACTACCCATTGATTAGTTCATTCTTATTTCCAAGTGGCTCATCAGGGACTAATTGGTAGAAAGTAACTACTTCTTATATTAACTGAAGTTAGTATGGTTCTTGTTTTATTCTGATCACACAACTGAGACACTTGCATCTACTGAATTCTGGGATCTGCAGAATTAATAGTGTTTGTTTTTGTTGTTATTTGGAAATATTTATTGAGCACAATATTACTGAGAGTGCTATATGCATAGGATAAAATTATGAGCCCAAACAGATATGATGTAACTTATGGTCTAGTAAGGCATTATTGATATTTTGAAAATAGACATAAGATCTTGTCCCTGTGTTAAATGCTTTGAAGAAAAAGGTATAGTGGGTTATGAAAACTTTTGATAAAGTCAGAGATGTGAATCAAGGATGACTTGGAGTAGTTTAGGTTGCAGGAGGGGAGATGTAGACTAGAAAGAACATTATAGGGGTTCCTGTGTGGTGCAGTCGGTTAAATGTCCAACTTGGGCTCTGGGTCATCATCTCACCATTCATGAGATTGAGCCCATATCAGGCTTTCTGCTGTCCGTGTGGAGCTCACTTCTGATGGATCCTCTGTCTCCCTCTCTGCTCTTCCCTTCCAACTGTGCGCTCGCTCTCTCTCTCTCTCTCACTCTCTCTCTCTCTCTCTCAAATAAATAAACATTAGAAAAAAAGAAAAAGAATATTATATACAAAGGCTCTGCAGCAGGAAGTTAAATGCTGGGGTTAGATGCCACTTAAGGGAGGTGTTGGCTCTAGATGGAATTAGACATATAGCCAAGGACTTGACCAAGTGTTAGATTTGTTGTTTAATCCTAAGAGCAACAAGTATCACGATATTGTTACCATCAACCTCAGTATCTCTGCTCTAAAGTGAGATGATTCATTTATTTAGTAAAAATCTGATAAATACCGACTATATTCTCAGCATGGTTTTAGATTGGGGACACAGTGGTGAAAGAAAAGGGAAATCATTCTTGTGCTTAAACTCTGGAGGATTCCTACCAGGACTTAGGAGAATATGATACAGGACAATATTTTTCATCTTTTTTTTTTCATTTTGCAATCCCCCCCCCCCCGCCCCCAGAGCTTTTTAGGCATTTGTACCTATAACCCCCTCCATGATATTTTAATACCACAACTCTGCTGTCTATGTATTATATGTATATCTGTGCTTTGTACATAAAATGAGTAAGACATTTCATCCCCAAGAACCAATTTTTACCCCATTGGAAGCAATAGCATTTGCAGTGAGAATGCATGCTATCCATGTATAGACTTAGGTTTCAAAGACAAATTTCTATTTGAGAATAGCTGGCCAGATCTTATCTGTGAGGTGACTTGGTAAATACTAATTCTGCATATCCATCACTGTCTTGATTAAAAATGATAAATTAATAATGTTTGAGCTAGCTCCCTGCCACTATCCAATTTGTTTTCCTGATCCATTTCCCTATTCTGCATGTGTCTATCAACCCCAACACCTCCCTGAAAACTTCCCACCATCCTTCCTTTCTTCTTCCACAAATCTTTGTTCTTAGTTCTATTTACTCCAAGACCTAATTTCAAATTATTCTTTATTAGGATAAATTCATAAGGATTATTGATTCCATAAGCAAGCTTATATCACCAGTCTAATTCTATGCCCAAAAATGTCCATTCATTTCATTTAGTTCATTGGCTTTCAAAAAGAATTACATTATCCCTAAAGAAAACACCATATAAACATCATGACAATGGGCGGTTTAAGTGATAAAGAAAAGTTCAGGAACAGGGATAGTTTATTTGTATGCAAATACAAGTCATTATGCCTATTTCAGTGAAGAATTAGTAAATGACTTCATTAAATACAAGATAATTGGGAAACACCAAAAAAGGGTAAATTCTAAATTGTTTTGCAAATTCTGTATAGACATGCTGAACAAATCATATTTTAGGCTGCCAGTTTTTAGTGCTGTAAAATGCATTACAAAGTGCTGGTCATATATCTTGGATTTTGTTTTCTCTTTGTAGAATTAAATTCCAGATTTGCTTTGATCTCACTCTTGTATTTACATCTTGCTCCTTTGTTTAAACTGTCTTCTTTTATTTACAATATGCAGAGAGGGAAGCAGGTTTAAGTCCAATTACCATAATTTCTGCTTGACTTATGTGCACTTAAGCAGTTTAAATCTTGCTTTGGTGACAGGAGATTTTTCCTTCAGGATTCCTCAATAAATCCTTCCAAACCTGATGAATACTTTGATTCACAATCAGTCCATTCAGTGCACAAAATACTTAGATTTGTGGGTATCACTAAGTTTGAGGAGCAAGCCTTATATCTAGAACACAAGCCACAGCAGAAACATCGGTTGGCTGGGCCACATTCGTGCTGTATTAACCTACTGTTGACAATTCCCTTTTTCTCCAAAAAAAACATCACAAATTCTCAAATGCCAAATCCAATGCAAGCTCTTTAGCTTAAAATCACTTAAGCCTCTTGATGAAGTGGCTCCGAACTTGCACCAACTCCTCTCCTATTACTCTCAAATCGAATGTTTGCCTTCAGTGGGGTCTCTCTCTGCTGCATTCTCATGCTTATGTTTGTTCTGGGCTCCTCCTTGGGTGACCATTCTCTATCTCCCTGTCAAAATTCTCCTCATTATTGAAGGCCTAGATCAAATTTAATACCCCCTGGGTCGCATCAGCTCATATCCACCTATCTCTGCTCTAAACTCTTGTGGAAATCTATTGATATTCATTTATTCTGACCAAAATTCTTACCGAAAAGATTGATTACTCTCATTGGAGTGTTCACAGTGGGTCTGTAATTGCAGGCAGTACCACTATACAAGCTTGAATCCTGAAACTCACTTGTGATAGTTTAATAATATATCCATAATTCTTCAATGCCCCTTTTTTCAAAGGGTGAATCTAATTCTCATCCCCTTGAGGCATTTGGGCTAGACCAAGGATCTCATTTCTTTTTTACCTTTTTAATTTTTTTAATGTTTATTCATTGTTGAGAGATACAGCATAAATGGGGGAGGGACAGAGAGCAAGGGAGACACAGAATCTGAAGCAGATTCCAGGCTCTGAACTGTCAGCACAGAGCCCAACACAAGGCTCAGATTAATGAACCATGAGATCATGACCTGAGTTGAAGTTGGACATCCAACTGACTGAGCCACCCAGGCACCCCAAGAATCTCATTTCTAATGAGTAGAATACAGCAAAAGTAACAATGTATGAATGCTGAGTTCGTTCAAAAAACGTCATGGCTTCTAACTTCTCTTTCTCCTATCTAATTTGTTCTTGGGAAAGACATCTGCCATGTTGTAAGGATACTCATATAATCCTATAGAGAGGTCCATGCATTAAGGAATATGAAGACTTTTGCCCATAGCATTGGGAGTGAACCATCCTGGACACAGATCCTTCAGCCCCAGTCAAACCTTAAGATGTCTGAAGTCTCAGGAGACATCTTGATGGCAACACAGCTGAGATGTATCCCAATTCTTAACCCATAGAAATTGAGAGACAATAAATGTTGGCTGTTTGACACAGATAAATTTTGGGGAAGTTTGTGATGCAGCAATGGCTAACAATACAGCATCCATTAATTTTCCTCTCATCTTTCTTATACACCTTCTTCAACACCAAGGCTTGAATATATTTTCTACAGAATATATCCCAAAAGGGGGCACCTGAGTGGCTCAGTTGGTTAAGTCTCCAACTCTTGATTTTGGCTTGGGTCATAATCTCAGGACTAGGGTTCTAGCCCCACATTGGGTTCTGTGCTGGCAGCATGGAGCCTGCTTAGGATTCTCTCTCTCTCTGCTCTTCTCCTGCTCATGCTGTCTCTGTCTCTCTCAACATAAATAAATAAAAATGATTTGAAAATTTTTAAGAACAAATATATCTCCAAACCATCTACCTGTCTTCACTTCCCACTGCCACTATCATCATCAGTCACTATTGTCCTTCACTAAAGCTTTATCCTTCAACTGTTCTTCCTTCTTTCATTATTTATCTCTCCACCCACTTTCCAGGAAGTCCTTCACATTGCAGCCAGAGGGATCTTTATGTAAACTGCAGTTATACTCTACAAGGGACAAACTTCATATATGGTAGGTAGAAATCTAAGATGGCCCCAAGGATTCTTGTCCACAAGTATATATGCCATGTATAATTTCTGCCTTTCCAGAGTTGGCAAGACAGTGAATATGATGGTTTCATTCCCATGATTAAATTATATTTTATGGAAAAGGTTTTGCAAATGACACTAAAGTCTCAAATTAGTTGATTTTGAATTAATCATAAGGATGATTATCCTGAGTGGGCCTGATCTAATCAGGTGGCTCCTAAAAAGGGACTGGATTCTTCCTGAATGGACAGACTGGGAGCATGAGAGAAGTTCTCCTCATTATGAAGAGTCAGTAGCGCTGTTGTGGAGGGAGCTATATGTGGCAGGGAACAGTGAGTGGCATCTGGTTGTTGAGGCCCTTATGGTAAAAAAAACTGAATTCTGCTAACAATCAAGGATCTTGTATCTCAGGGGAGAACATAGTTTTAGATAACCCCTTGATTTCAGCTCTGTGAGATCTGAACAAAGAACTTGGCTTATTACGCTTAGTCTGTTGACCCACAGAAGCTGTTTGATAATAAATTTGGGTTATTAAACTACTAAACTTCTTATGCAGCCATAGGAAACTAATAGGCATACAAACCCCTTTACTAGCCAACAAGACACAATCACACTGGTAAGTAATCCATTGGGATAATTATTGATCTGTACGTCTGACTCAGCAATTTCTTCTTTGCAGTGCTATGCCTAAACACAATTTGTCACTTTATCCTTATAGTCTTCATGATAAAAACTGCTTGTCATGTTCCAGGAACTACAGAAATACATTAGAAATGTTACCACACGTAGTCCTCTTAATAAGCCTAAGAAGTTGAGACTACTATTATCCCCAACTTATAGATGAGGGAGCTGTGGTATGGAGAGCCGTATTCTCTTAACCACAAAGGGTTGGGGCCAATGAGAAACTAATTCATTAGCAGTCATCATCAAACATTAATTTACAGAGTGAGGATAACTAACACTCCTTTCTGGTAGTGACAATGTGGCTGGAACAGTAAAACTAAGAAAACAAACCTGAGCCGAAGTCAGATGTTCAAGTGATTGAACGACCCAGGGACCCCAAATAGGGTGGTGATTTAATCTCTCATGATGGGGAGTGCTAGGAAGAGTATCAGTCATCCGGGTTTTCTCTCTACGTTCACCACTTAAAATATCTGTGACTTTAAAAACCTGCTTTGTAATCTCTGATTAGCAAGTATTTTTCTTTAAAACATCTATAAGAATGTCCATTCCCCATAAGTATTGTCAGCGTTTATTAAGATCACTATGTAAAAATATTCTTTTGCTCATAGTAGTGCTAAATGAATGTAGCATATATACACATAAATATTTTCTGCCTTACTTTTCATATAATGGGACCAAGATCTGTATAACTGAACATGCTAAGTTTATTGGTTCTTAAATGAAACTATATGTAACCATAAAGGATAATTCATATATAATATATAATCTATATGTAAGATTTATCAGTATTTTTTATGTACATATATACATGTAATACATATAATACATAATATATATGTGTGTGTGTGTTATATAAAAAAAGAAAAATAAAGAAAACAGAAAGACCTGGAAAAATGAGTGTGATCTTTTTTTTTTGCTTCAAGTATTGTTTTTTCCCCTAATATATTTATAATAAATTTTGAAACCTTCACTTTACCTCTAAGCTAATACATGATCTGGTCTTTAACTCTATTCCCAGCTACATTTCATGCCATGTAATTGATAGTGTGTGAACTCATAATTCTACAGTCAACAAACATATAGCAAATGCTATGAGTTATTCAAACCCTAGTTAGAGTGACAAATCTCTGTATGTAGAACACACATATATTGAATACTAAGTCCAAGAAATTCAAGAATGATTATGACATGGCCCCCACTCTCAAGATGTCAAGTAGAAAGGATGAACATATAGGTGTTTAGAGTATAGAAGGAAAAGCACAGGCTAGAAAAATACAAATATTTATAGAAACAACTTTCACATTTAGTGTGCTTGCCTGTTTTAATACAAAAAGAAAATGATTGTAATAATTTCTTGATCAGTAGGTTTCACACTTAAAAAAAAAGACACATTTCTCAGTAAAAAAAAAAATATTTTGACTGCTTTGGTTTGACTAGGAATATGGAGTAACCCTGGAAGTGGGACTTGGGTGTTAAAATCAAGGCAGTCCTGGGCAAACTGGAATGTTGGTCAGTCTACATTCCTATCCCAATCTGTATTCCCTCAAACAATATATCCTATATCTGCCAGCCTATAATTATATATATATATAAAATTTTGTATTATATAAGTATAATATAATCATATATAAATTTATATTTCTATAAATATGATATAATATAATATAATTTATATTTATATATAATTAAAATAAGTTTTACAAAACAATTATTCTTGCGGTATGTATTAAATTTGAATATTTTCTCTTTCAACATTTTTTTAACATGGTATTCATGACATACTAAACTAAATTTCAAAATGTACTAGCTGGCTTTTATTATTATTTGAAAATAAAGTTCTAAACCTTAGTACTTTCTGATTATTTTTGTCTCTAATTTATAAGCCACTTATGAGTATGGACTAACATTTCTATTTCTTTTTCCTTTTTTTTGGAGGTGGGAAGTGAGATCAGGTTTATTGAAGTGTAGTTTCTATACAGTAGAATTCACCCTTTTTAGTAAAACTATGAGTTTTTACAAATGCCTACAGCTGTATAACCATCACCATAATCAAGATACAGGGAAGTTGCCTCACCACCATTCTCCTCCCCTCCCAAAAAAACACATTTTTTTCATCTTCCAGATGCATTGCCTATGTTTCTTCTTTGTTGCATTATTTTTTAACATATATTAAGTGCTCAAGAAATGTTAGCTGTCATCTTGCTGTTATTGTCATTAAAAAAGGAAGGGGATGGTTGCTTGAGTGAGTGTACCAGTCACACTAGATCTTCAACTGCTAAGGTCTTTTGTGACAGTTGGACTTAGCTTTCAGAAGAAAGCAGACTGGAATTCTGGCTTCTCTCCTGTAGCATACTTGTCCTTCTCTAAGTAATGATGAATGCCTCTTTCAGAGGACAGAATCTTTGCTAAGAAAACATCAGATTTTTACTTCTAGCAGAATCAAGCTCCAGTATTTCCTGAGGGCACATGATGGCCCAGGATTTAGCAGGTGTTCCAGAGGTACAAGGAAATGGCATTGTCCAAGGTCGTTTTCCCTCCAGGACTTACAGGTAGGTCAAGGGCACAAAAATAAGTAGAAGGAACAAAGAATAGTCAGTACCTGGCACTCTGTGCTTGACAACATCCTATTCAGTTTTGATCTTAGGGAGAATCTTCTTCAGCAGCGTATGGCAGGAGATGCCCTTTTAGATAAGAAAGGGGTGGGCGTACCTGGGTGGCTCAGTCAGTTAAGCATCCGACTTCGGCTCAGGTCATGATCTCACAGTTCGTGGGTTCGAGCCCCGCTCAGGCTCTGTGCTGACAGTTCAGAGCCTGGATCCTGCTTCAGATTCTTTGTCTCTCTCTGACCCTCCCTTGCTCATGCTCGCTCTCTCTCTCTCTCTCTCAGAAATAAGTAAAACATTAGAAAACATTTTAAACAAGAAAGGTGTATATTTTTTCTCATATAACAAAAAATCCAAAGATAAAAAGTCCAGGGGGACTGCAGTACCTCCAGAAAGTCAGTAAGATCACCTCCTGTGTCCCTTCTTGCTCAGCCATTCTTACCATAAGGATTTCATGTTTATGTTTCATGTTTTTACATTCATTCTCATGCTCTCAATATATGTGCTACTTACAAGCCTATGCATCTATCTACCTATGCCCATGTATCTAAGCATTATTTATAATAGTCCTGAAGCAGAAACAAACCAAATGTCTATTAGCTGATGAATGGATATAAAAAATGTATTGTATTCATACAGTGGAATATTATTCAGTTAGAAAAAGGACTGAAGTTCTAATATATACTACAGCATAGGTGAATCTAAGAGCATTATGGTAGAGAGAGAAGTTAGACACAAAGGCTACATATTATATGATTCCATTTATGTGAAGTGTCTAGAATAGGCAACTTTATAAAGACAGAAAGTAGACTAGTGGTAGCCCAGGGGGAGGGTTCATGAAGGGTGGTGAGGGCAATAAGGAGGAATGCAAATAGGTACCAAGTATCAGGAAATGTTCTAAAATGGATTGTTGTGATGGTTGCACAACTCTGAACGTACCACTTAACTACAGTCTTTGAAAAGGTGAACTGTATGACATGTGCATTCTATCTCAGTAAAGCTGTTATCAAAAACATATGATAATATAACTATGTATATTAATAAGACATCACAGAGTTCATTTTCATGTTTTAAGATATGTCATAATAATTGTTGAAATATATTTGCTGCATTTCTTGTCATTATTTTTCACCATCTGGGCAAGAAGAGGAGGGTAGTGAAAGGAGGAACGGGCACATGATGGCCAAGCATGGCCATTTAAGAAGCTTTCTGAGTAACTGTACTCAGAATCTTTGACTTTGGCTTCATTGCCCGGGAGGGGGTCATGTGGCAGCTCTTAGCTGCAAGGTATCTGGGTTAATGAGCATCTTAGCTGAGTACACTGTCAGCACCTTTCTTTCAAAAGGGAGAGGAGAGCAGACACTGGGAAGATAACTAATAATGTCTGCCACAGCCCTCAAAATCAACATAAACACAAAAATGAAAAACCTCTGAAAATATCACAGCCAAGGGGAGCTAAGAGGAGAGGATGTCTGAATATAATGTTATATCCTGGATTGGAGCATAGAACTGAAAAAGAGGTATTAGGGAACAAGTAGAAAAATCTGAATAACGTATGTAAGAAATAAGGTATGCATATGGATACAGACTATATTGTATGGGAATGCAGTATAGTATGAGAATGTATTGATATTGGCTCATTAATTGTGACAAACGTACCACACTAATACTAGATGTTTGTAACAGGGCACTGTGAGCAGAGCTACACTGGAACCCTGTAGTATCTTGGCAATTTTTTTAATAAATCTGAAACTCATCTATAAATTAAAAATATATATATTTTAAAAAAATAAGTCAGTGAAATGCTTTGATGTCCCTTTGTTGCCTCCACTCTGAAGCTGTGGAAACGGACACTGAAAAGCTTGAGGCTGACCAAGGTCAAATAGCAATTAGAAGCAGAACTGTGACCTGAGTCCAGTCTCATTGTAATTTAATGCTGACGTTTGAATTATTTTCCTAAAGAAAATCCCCCTTGAAAATCCACAAGGTCTAATAGAACAGCCAGAGTCCCCAGTGGATGAACCCATTTCTCTTGTGTGCTGCCCTTAGTGTTTTAGACAACAAAACACAGTCACTGAGCCAAAGGAATAAGATGCTAGGAAATGCTAGGAAAGCCCAGACTGAGCCATTTATAAAAGAAATAAATATTTACAATAACAAAGCTCAGAGCATTTAAAGCATACTTCCCTGCTGTTAGCTGTTTGCAAAGACCATAAACTCCAGGAGGACTCTGAAATTTGGACTGCTGACTTATAATCATGAGTAACCCTGAGTACTGATTAAATATTGGAGGTACTTAAAAATATACATTGATTGAATACAACCATAATCAGTAAATCAGATACTAAAATAGTCAGTGAGAGAAAACACAGACTAAAGTCCACAGATCACATTTTCTATCTGGGATACCTCATGCTTTGATTCCATTGGACTTCCTGTCCCTTTCTCATACACAGAGGCAGTTGGCTGCCACA
This sequence comes from Hyaena hyaena, assembly GCF_003009895.1. Classification (NCBI taxonomy): domain Eukaryota; kingdom Metazoa; phylum Chordata; class Mammalia; order Carnivora; family Hyaenidae; genus Hyaena; species Hyaena hyaena. The sequence goes on along the minus strand of NW_024082136.1, from coordinate 12,091 downwards.
TTATAAATAAAATCCACTTACAATTTTTCAAAAAATAATGCTTTTTGCTTTTTCTCTGTAAAAAGCCAGGAGATCCTCATAGCATTGAGGGCTCCTCTTGGGACACTGCCTGCCTGAAGTGGCTGCCCTCTTGATGCCTCTCTGGCTATTCCTGTGAAAAGGAGTGGCAGTCTCCATGGATTCTATGTCATTTTTGGGCTCACCTTTCTGTGCCAAGCTCCATGGTAGGCACCGGAAATAAAATGGTGAAAAAAGACACATCTACTCCTTCACAGAATGCAGCTTTTTGTAGGACAAACAGATAATCACAGGTGATGCACAAATAATAAGTATTATACTGACAAATGCCATGGGGGGGGGCGGGGTGTCCTCTCTCTTCTGTGCTTGAGATTAAATGCAACTGAGAGGCATATGCTTTCCTGAATGTGGGAAGGGTGGTGAGGGCAAGGAAAGTACTGAGGGTGACACCCAAGATTCTAATCTATGCAACAAGGTGAATGGCAGTTTCATTTACCAAAAGAGGGACCTTGGATGAGGAGTGGAAGGAAAGGTATGAGCTCTATTTTCAACTGTTTCATTGTAAGTGCCTTATAATATCCAGGGAAGATCAAAGGCAGGCAATGGGTTATAGGCATCAAGATCTTGGGAGAGTGACTATTGCGTCTTGCTATGACTAATTTTGGGGTTGTCGTGCATCTCCTATATGGCTTCCCTGCTTTTTCATCACCTGTGTAACAAATCAATTCATTGATTTTCTTTGACCTAAGTATCTACAGTGGTGTCTATTTTCCTGATTGGATCCAGACTGAGGTTCTGGCTTGAGCACAGTGGTGTCCCCACAAAAAAATGGAGAAAGCTGGGAAAAGACACTGAAAAAGTTCAAAGAAGAATGAATAACTGAAGTGTTTGATGTTATAGAAAGTAAGAGAAAATGCTATTTCTATAAGGCAATAGGAAAATACATTAAATACCGATGAGGTGTGAAAGTCTCCTAAACTTGGTAACTTGGACATGGTATTATCATTGAGAGATCTGGAACAATCGTTAAATACAGAAGTCAGAGTGGATAGAAGAAGGCATGAGGAGAAGACCAGAGGATGAGAATGTTCCTTCAATTATTTTGAGCAGTTTAGTTATAAAAAGGGAGGAGGAAAGAGATTGAGATTGAGAGAGACATGATGGAGAGAGACAGAGAGAAAGAAAGTAAGCAGGCTACAGTGTCTGGATGGGTTTGTTGTGGCTATGTTTGTGTTTGGTTTGTTTCATTTAGTTTGGTTTATTGGCTTGAAGGTTGAAGGTTATCAGTTTTCTCTTTGTTGCCATGAAAAATTACCACAAACTTAATTAACTTCATTAATTAATTACCACAAACTTAAACTAACTAACAGCCACAAGCTTAAACAACACAGATTTATTATGTTACAGTTCTGTAGGGCAGACATCGCACAGGGGTCTCACCAGGCTAAGATCAAGGTGTCTACAGGACTCTTCTGGAGGCTCTAGGCAGGATCTGTTCCTTGCCTTTTCCAGTTTTTAGAGGCTGCCCATATTCCCCGGCTCAGGGTTACCTTTCTCCATCTTCAAAGCCAGCAGACCCAAATGGAGTCCTTCTCACAGTGTATCACTCTTTTGCCTTTTGTCTACTTTTTTTTGAGAGAGAGAGACAGAGAGAGAGAGGAGTGGCAGAGAGAGAGGGGGGAAGAGAGAGAGAGAGGATCCCAAATGGGCTCCATGCTTTCATCATGGAGCCTGATGTGGGGATCGAACTCACAAACAGTGAAATCATGATCTGAACAGAAATCAAGAGTCAGATGCTTAGCTGGCTGAGCCACCCAGATGCACCCCTTGTGTACTTTCAGGAACACTTGAGATTACACCAGGCCACATTGAATAATCAAGGACAATCTCTCCATTTCAAGGCAAGCTAATTAGTCATTTGAATTCCTTTGCCATGTAAGCTAATATATTCACAGTTTTCAGGGATTATGATGTGGATATTTTGGGGGGAAATTATTCTGCCTACTATAAAAGAAAAATTATGGGCCAGATAGAAATGCTGCTGAGTTCTTAAAAGGCAGAGATTAGAAATAAGAGAAAGGAGATAATAACAGGGTAAAGTCCCCTTCATCTGAAAAGTAATCCAGTATCTATTAGGATACAATTTCTGAGCATAATGCGTGGTGGGCAGGAATGCTCTCATTTGTTGGTTTCTCTTGTATTCATGAAACATGAACTTAGGCCAAAGATTGAAGGAGAGAAGGTGGAGGGGAAGGCTCAGGTGTCTGAAGGGAGTGGAGATGTGGAGCCACCATGAGAAGTGGGAGAGCCATCTACAGAAAGAGAAGTTTGCCTAATGCTGAATAGCTGATTCCAATCAATCACCACCAGAGTAACAATTTTCCATGATCTCTTCTAAGTTCAAGATTTACTTTTTACATAAACCAACCTAAGTTATGCCAAAGTTCACCATAACTTTCAGAGTTGCTGATATGACAGTCACCTTTCTAGAAAAAGTTAACTAGCATTAGAAGGATATAAATGAAGGGGCGCCTGGGTGGTTTAGTTGGTTAAGCGTCTGACTTTCGCTTAGGTCATGATCTCGTGGTTCGTGGGTTCGAGCCCCGCATCAGGCTCTGTGCAGACTGCCAGCTCAGAGCCTGGAGCCTGTTTCAGTCTGTGACTTCCTCTCTCTCTGACCCTCCCCTGCTCACGCTGTCTCTCTCTCTCCTAGAAATAAATAAATAACATTAAAAAAAAGAAGGATATAAATGATGCCATTTAATAAGTTTTATTAACATTTTTTTTCATTTTTGAGAGACACAGACAGACTGTGAGTGGGGGAGGAGCAGAGAGAGAGGAAGACACAGAATCCAAAGCAGGCTCCAGACTCTGCGCTGTCAGCAGAGAGCCCTACATGGGGCTGGAACCCATGAACCATGAGATTGTGACCTAAGCCAAAGTCAGGCGCTCAACAGACTGAGCCACCCAGCTGCCCCCCAAAATGATCCCATTTAATTATAAAATTGAAGTAAGCAAAAGAAACCAACAAACAAATGTGCAGGAGAAGAAAGTGTGGAAAAGGGGAAGCCTGGAGTTTCATTTTTTAGTTTTTACTCTGAGCAACTTTGGATGCAGAAATCCGAGTATCCTGAAATAGCATAGAAATGCTCTCTTTGGGAGTCCAAGAAAAGGTGCCAGAATGGAAACTTTCCTAGGGTCTCTCCTTAGTTCTCCAGCATTTTCCCTCTCCCCCCACCCCCGAAGTTTCCTGTTCTACCTTTCACATTCAAAAGTGTCTGTGGCCCTGCTAGCTGTGCTGGCGTGAAAGCAGTGACTGCCATTCTTGATCACGGGCATGTAATTTGCCTAAAAACGCAAATCCGTAAAATAGGCTTGGCCTGAAATCCTCATAAATAGCATTGAACAATATAAGCTGCGTGCCACTGAATCCTTCATCTAAGAGAATAAATTGTTTCAGTAACAGCAACCTGGAAAGGGAAGGGAGAAAAGAAAGTATTTGAACAGAAAGCTGACAAAAGTTCCTTTGATACGGCTCCTGCTCACACCATGGGCAAGCTGTTTCTTGTGTAAGACAGATCACAAAATCCATTAAGAGATATTATGCTGTACACTCCAATTAGTATCACCGGTATCCCTTTGCTAGCTCACTGTCTAAAAAATTAATTTTATTGTTTCCAGAACTTTGAACAAACTCACATAATCCTTCAAGCAGATGCACGAGGCATTAAAAATCACAATTACATTACTTCAAAGCCATAATTTAAAAGTTTGGTCCTATTTCCAGGCCTATCATTGATTTCTAAGAGAAACACACTTCCAATCTGATATAAGCCCTAATAAATTACCAGCTTTGAGCAAAATAAGTTTAGCTTCCCATAAAGAATAAAATGGGGTTTTATTGTGAGAAAAGGGGAAGACTAGATGATTGTAAATTTGTATTGCATTTTTATAACCACTTGGGTTTGAAGTCAAATATAATTTGACATTTTATTGATATTTCCAGTGTTTAAAGCTGACAAGAAGTACATTAAATTTTACCATGTAAATCTGATATGACAATAAAAAGCCTTTCGCACTTCTCATTGGAATTGTTGCAATAAAGTGAAATAAGGAGAACTATCAAGAAAATTTTTTTTTTTCCTTCTGGAAACCTTTTTCTAAGAAACTCTGAGATGTCAAGAGTTAAGATGTCCTCTTTTCAATCAGATTAGACTTTTCTTCCTGAGCGTTGATTCTCCCCACACTTGTGAGCAGGTCCCAAGATATGCCTTAAGCCTTGCTCTTCTGACAATAATAGTAAGTGATTGTAACAATCTGCCTCATTTTCCTAGGGCTTCTGTAACAAAGTAGCACAAACTGGGTGGTTTAAAACCATAGAAACTGGGGCCTCTGGGTGGCTCAGTCAGTTGGGTATCCTACAGGTCATGATCTCACAGTTCACAAGTTCAAGCCCTGCCTGGGGCTCTACACAGACAGCTCAGAGCCTGGAGCCTGCTTTGGATTCTGTGTTTCCCTGTCTCTCTGCCCCACCCTGCTTGCACACTCTCTCTCTCTCTCTCCCTTTCCATTTCTGGAATAAACAAACATTAAACACACACAGACAACACACAACACACACACACACACACACACACACACACACACACAGAAACTCTCAGTCTTAAAGTTCTGGAGGCTAGAAGTCTGAATTCAAGTGTTGACCTGGCCATGCTTATGTCAAGTATTTTCACGGCAGGCATTATTGTTGTGAACGTCTTTGTTCTAAGCACTTGTGCAGCAGACATTTCCACCGTTAATAACTAATTGGCTGAAAAATGGAGATACAATCTTCCATTTTTCTATTATATAAATCTTAGCCTTCATTATGGTCTAAGCTGTGGTGTAGTTTCTTGTTTGTCTTTTTTTTAAAAGGCATATTAAAATATTTTCACATTTTATCTAAACCCAAGTTAGTTAACCTCTAGTGTAATAATGGTTTCAGGAGTAGAATTTAGTGATTCATCTCTTACATATAACACCCAGTGCTCATTTCAACAAATACCCTCCTTAGTGTTCATCACCCATTTAGCCCACCCTCCACCCAATACCCTGCAAACAACCCTCAGTTAGTTCTCTGTATTTAAGAGTCTTTTATGATTTGCCTCCCTCTATGCTTTTATCTTATTTTTCCTTCCCTTCCTCTGTATTCATCTTTTTTGTTTCTTAAAATATGAGTGAAATCATATGGTATTTATCTGACTGATTTATTTCACTTACCATAATACACTCTAGTTTCATCCATGTTGTTGCAAGATTTTTTCTATTTAAAAAGATTTTTTAACACTTTTACTTATTTTTGAGAAACAGAGACAGAGTGCAAGTGGGGGAGGGGCAGAGAGAGAGAAACACAGAATCTGAAGCAGGCTCCAGACTCTGAGCTGCCATCACAGAGCCTGATACGACCCATGAACTGTGAGATCATGACCTGAGCCAAAGTCAGATGCTCAACTGACTGAGCCACTCAGGTGCCCTGAAATGGCAAGATTTAATTTTTTTTTGATTGTCAGGTAATATTTCACTGTACATGTATGTGTGTGTGTGTGTGTGTGTGTGTGTGTATGTGTGTGTGTGTACACCATATCGTCTTTATCCATTCCTTAGTCAATGCACATTTGGGCTCTTTCTATACTTTGGCTATTGTTGATAGGGTTGCTATAAACATTGGGGTGCACATGCCCCTTTGAATCAGCATTTTTGTATTCTTTGGATAAACTCCTAGTAGTGCAATTTCTGGGTTGTAGGGTAGTTCTATTTTTAGTTTTTTGAGGAACGTCCATACTATTTCCCAGAATGGCTGCACCATTTGCATTCCCACCAGCAATGCAAAAGGGTTCCTCTTTCTCTGAATCCTTGCCAACATCAATTGTTTCCTGTTTTGTTTTTTGAGAGAGAGAGAGAGAGTGTGTGTACATGAGTGGGAGAGGGGCAGAAGGAAAGAGAAAGCTTATGTAGGCACCATGTTCAGTGTGAAGCCCTGTATGGGGCTTGATCCCATGACTCTGAGCCAAAATCAAGAGTCAAATCCTCAACCAACTGTGCACTCCAGTGTGGATAGTTTTGAGCCCACCTATCCTATAGTACTTTAGAACATCTATCAATGGACATGAGAAATATGCCAAGGACAAACAACGTTATAGAAGGGTTTCACAGTGCAATGCAAAGTCCAGTTATGGACATGCATCCCAGTATTTGGAAAAGGATACCTATCTTGATTAAGGAAGAAATTTCAGCAAAAAAAAAAAAAAAAAAAAGCAAAGAAAATGTGATGTCAGGTGAGGGGGGTAAATGAACAATAGTGAACTGAATGTATAATAGAATATATAATAGTGAACTGAATAATGAATGAAAGACGTTAAAGACAAGGCTTAGGCAAAATATACAACACACAATCAGTTATTTGCAAAGTACTGCCATGAATCTATACCATACATTTTTAACGTATTCATATATTTCATATTTTGCAATCAAATCTTTTAAATTTTGTTATTCATTTTTCATGTTCCATTATGTCATTTTAAGTGAATGTCTCTCTTTTACTTTTCATGATTTTATATTTATAGCAAAATTTCCCAGGGGCACCAGCGTGGCTCAGTAGGTTAAGCTTCCAACTTCATCTCAAGTCATGATCTTGCTGTCCATGAGTTCAAGCCCACAGCTGAGAGCCTGGAGCCTGCTTCGAATTCTGTGTCTTCCTCTCTCTCTGCTCCTCCCCCCATATCTCTCTCAAAAATAAATAAAAATTAAAAAATTTCCCTGTGGCCAACGCTAGTGATACAGCAAAAATAAACAAATAACATATTTGCAGCAGAAAATGTCTGTGGAGAAAATGTTTGTAGCAAAGATGCTACAGGAAAGCTACCTAGAACCAGCCATGGCCTCTCTGAACCCTGAACAGACCCTTCCTTGCCTACTTTCAGCTTCTGGTGGTTTGCCAGCAATCTCTAGTGATTTTTGGCTAGGACACAATTCCAATCATTGTCTTGATTGTCGTATAGCATTCTCCCAGCATGTGTCTGTCTTCACATGGCCGTCTTTTTATAAGGCCACAAATCACACTGGAATAGGGACCCACGTTTTTCTACTATGATCTCGCTTCAACTAATCACATCTGCAAAGATGTTTTTTCTAAACAAATCCACATTCTGAGGTATGAGGGATTGGGACCCTCTAATCTTTCTTGGGGGGATGCAATTCAACTATTTCACAATCTTTATTACAAATCAACAATGCAAAGTCCTCAAATACCAAGAAGCACATAGATATGGTTCACAGAGTTCTCTGAACTAAACATATTATCATCAAGATGTTTCCAGTAAGTTATACATATTAAAAGCAGAATTTGGATCTTATTAACATGGTGCTAACATTCTATCTCACAACCACCCATTTGCCCCCTCACCAAAAACCTCATTTGACATTGATGAAATTAAACATGAAGCCAGAATGCAATGCAATATGCTCACGACAATATCACCAAGAATCAGCCAGAACATAAGACGGAGAAGGACTGAGCAGGGTCAAAAATTACATTTATGTCGACATGCAAAGTTCATGCCACAGCCTTTCCATCAAGAACAATAAAGCAATCCTCCATCTAGGATAGATGACCCCCAGTGAAATCTGACTTCTAGATGAGCAACAAATCATCTTTCAATGTAAGTATATTTCATGCAATGTTTTTTTATCTGAAATTAACTGACTTCCTATATTTTACATTGCTAAATCTGGCCACCCTATCCATGATGCTATTGTTTTCTATTAAGTGGTTTTCCAGCTACTTTTCTAGTATCTTTGCAGAGCACAGGTGACTGGGTAAAAAGGCACATAATGGAATAACCATCCATTCAGCTCACTCATCTTTTGAAATGTTTTACTTCAAAAATCACACATTTACTGAGGTAAAGAATAGAAATGAGTGTTTGTGAGTACATATGTTTGCTCACACACACACATTTATTATATATATATTTAAATTTGTATGTCTGTTATACTGAATTGTCTGCCAAAACTCCTATGTTGAAGCATTAACCCCCAACGTGACTGTATTCGGAGACAAAGCCTTTAAAGAGGTAATTAAGGTAAAATGATTTCAAAAGATTGGGGCTGTAATCCCATAGGACTGGCGTCCTTAGAGTAAGAGACACTAGAGAGCGTTTTCTCTCTCCACACACACACAGAGGAAAGGCCATGTGAAACCACTATGAGGAGACAGCCATGTTGAAACCAGGAAGAGCAGTCTTACCAAAACCAACTCTGGTAGCACCTAATCTTGGACTTTCATCTTCTAGAACTGTAAGAAAGTAAATATCTTTGTTTAAGCCACTCATTCTGTAGTATTTTATTATGACAGCCCAGGCAGACTAACACTGTATGTGGGTGAGTGTGTGCATGTAATTTATACATATAATGTGTGTATGCATATGTGGTTGTATATGACCAAGAAAAAGTTTAGTACTCCTCTGAAATAAATGGCTATTACTATTTTATTTTCAACATTAGTAGTAGGCATCAAGAAGCCTTCTGGGAATTTTTCAAAAAATTAGGTCTTCACGCAATGCTTGAAGCTTAAAAAGTACTTATTAACAACCAACAGCATCAGTTTTTCTTTAAAAAAATATTTTTACATTTATTTATTTTTGAGAGACAGAGAGAGACAGAGCGTGAGGGGTAGAGGGTCAGAGAGAGGACACACAGAATCTGAAGCAGGTTCCAGGCTCTGAGCAAGCATTAGACACAGAGCCCAACATGGGGCTTGAACCCATGTACCGTAAGATCATGACTTGAGCCAAAGTCAGATACCCAACCAACTGAGCCACCCAGGCACCCCAACAGCATCAGTTTCTGATATCTGCCCAGAATTACCCATCTTCTGTATGGATATCTCTTATAGTCAAGGACTTACTTTTTTGAATGAACTGTAAAATGTGAATATCATTATTTGGTCTCCTTACTATGAATTTTGTGTTTACTTCATATGTGAAATCTATAATAATATGCATTCAGTAGAACCTTCACTGGAATAAATTAAAGAAGGATTCATTTATACATTTAACTGGAAAGACAAAGTATAGAGAAGATTTGATTAGCAGCCTTATAGTAGTATCAATAAGGTTTCCTTCTGCCACCAGCCCCCTGGTCATTAAAAATGGCTCTCCATGATGCCTATAAGCACAGGCTTCTTCTTCTCCAACCCAAGAGAGAGTGACATTATTTAGAAGCTTTCCTGAAGAGTGAGGAGACTTCTTTCCCAAGAAGACTTCAGAAAACTTCACCCAAATCTTAATAGGCCATTTCTGTACACATGCCATGACTGAACCAATAGCTATGGCTGAAGGAATGGATCATCTGACTAGTTTCAACCTGAACCTAGTGCCTTGACCCACAGCCCTAGAATACAGATAAAACATTCAGCTTTGCCCAAATGCAAGAGATACATGGGTAAGTAATGTGTCCTTATAACCCACAGCCTTCCTGGGGAGACATACTTCATGGCTTATGTTTCCTAAGATTTTATTATTAAATTTTTCAAACATAAAAGAAATTGAAAGACTTACCTTATGAACATCCATATACCCATCATGTAGATTCTTCGACTGAAAATTTGTTATATTTGCTTGATCACTTATGTAGCCATTTCTCCATTGCATTAGGTTTTCATGATCATATAAAGGTGTTAGTACTTACAAAATCCAATATATTTCTAAAGTCAATTACATTTGTATGAGCTTATAATGCATTTGTTCTCAAACTCCTTTCACAAGCTAAGTGAAGTTTGATCATCAAGCTACACATTTTGCATTCAAAGCTTAGAATTTTAAACCTCTATGGGAGTAGTTTTTGGCACTAAGTTCTGATGCTGAGAGTGAATCATATTTGGATAATTCTCCTGCAAATCGAAACATTCACTATATATCTTGCCATTTACATCAATTTTCTTTTATTGTGAACTCAACACACCCAGGCTTTAAAAGGTGTCTAAACATATTGCAGCTTTCAATTTCTCAAAGTTCTGCTTCTATAAAATTTGATCACTTTTACTGATTCCAGTGGGTTTTGTACATTTGTTCTTTCAAAGTACAATTCAATTATCCCCTCCCCTCCATGATCCCAGGATCCCATATTTAGCCTTGGGCTAATCTGTTCCCCTTAGTGTAATTGTACATTTCTTTATGATAACATTTATCATGTCATAATTATAATTATTTATTTATGAGCCTGTCTCTCTGACCACAGTATTCGGTCCCAAAGTGGGCACTCTAAAGATTTGTAGAATTCAATTTAAATCAAGAGATATGTTGGACCTGGGACTTTTTAACACTAGAAACTAATAAAAACAATTTCTTCACATGTAACCTCTTCTAAAAATCCCCATTATATACTTTAGGAATCAAAATCAGTTTGGCAAGATAGCAGGCTCTCTGTATTACAAATCTCATTCTTCTTAAAATCATGTAAAATAAAACCAGCCTAAGTATCAAACCCATTTTATTAAGACACAAATAGCATTTAGAATGACTAGTCAACATAGAAAAGTGTGGGTATTGAGCTAAAGTGCTAGGGTTCAAGTACAGATCTCCTCCTTTCTAGATGTAAGACCTGGAGGGGAATTACTGAAACCTTTTACTGCTCAGTTTCCTCCTCTATAAAATAGAGATAATATGGCTACCTATTTCCTTAGGTTGTTGTGAGTGTTAAATAAATAAATTAATTTACATAAAATTCGTAGTACCGTACACATAGTAAATTCTCAGTATGTGTTTGTTTTTAAAAGAAAAGATGTAATAGACAGTATCTATGGCTTTAATAAGATTCAAACCTCCTCAATCTCTTTTTTTTTTCTTCTAACAAAATCCAGGTTCATCCAGGTGACTATAGAGATCCCTTGATTTCACGATAGTAGAACTCCATCACACCCCAAGCATTAGCCCCTGGTGCTCTAATCTGGCCATGTCACTGTGCTAACACTTTGTGAATGGTGTGGGAGTAGCCAATGAAGGGTTAAGTGGAAGACTCTGGGTGGGGCACCCAGGACAAGTTTTTTTGTTTGTTTTGTTTTGTTATTGTTGTTGTTTTACAGATTGAAATGGATAGATATAACTCGCCTGGCTCGCTCTCTCTTTTCCCCTTTCTCTTTATTCCTGTCTATATTGCCAAGAGAATCAGCTGTGTGGTCACCAGGAATAGGTGAGAGGACAGAAGGCAGAACACCAAGCAGACAAGACAGACAGAAAGAAGTTTTGTCTGTGATGACATTGCTGAGTTGCTGCAGTAACATTAAATTATCTACCTCTATACTTTTGTTATGAGTGAAAAATACCTGCTATTATTTAATCACTGTCATCTAGGTTTTTGACACTCCCAGTCAACACAATCCAGTTAGTATCAATGATGCAATATAGCATATGTTGGTGTGGTACAGGATAATAATATCCTCACTGATGAGAGAAAAAAGCTACAGTAGTAAACACCATGTTTTAAATGCTTTATTTTGTTAGCGATTCATAGGTCATCATGAGTTTAGTACCTGTATGAGTCCATTAACTTTCCCACTTTTACAGAAAAAAGTTATATCATTGGTCTTAAAATACTGCTTTTTATTAGCTTGGCCTTTAACTACAATGAACTAGGGAGGAGAAGAAAACAGATAACTTGGAAAAGATTCCCACCCTCCATGGAAAAGATAAATCAAACACATAAACTTCTATTTATATATGCAATACCAAGTCATTTAAAATCCAGGAAGTACATCTGCAAAGTGAAATGCTTTAAATAATAGAAAATTTAGGGCGTTGACATTTATGTTAGCCAATGACGAAGCCACAAATGAATTTGCAGATTTGAAATTCATTCATTCTTTCACTCATTCAACAAATGTTCACTAAATCTGTACCATTTGCAAGAGACAAAACCATCTTTGTGCTCACTGATCTTTTTTTTTTTTTTTTACAAAGTTTATTGTCAAATTAGTTTCCACATAACACTCAGTGCTCATCCCCACAAGTGTCCTCCTCCATGCCCATCCCTCCTCCCC
>NW_024082135.1:298003-320858 GCF_003009895.1 Hyaena hyaena | reverse complement strand
CACGTTAGAAGTCTCTCTCAGTGGATTCTGCGTCTTTTTTCTCCCAATCTCTCAGGTTTTGTAAGGTTTCCAATGTCTTCAGATCTTTTCTGTGTGATGTATGGGCGCGAGTGCAAGTACGGAGCTCCTTACTTCTCCGCCATCTTGCCCTCTCTCCCTCAGTTTATATTTTCTATAGCTTAGACGACCCCAGAGAGATTAGAAATAAATAAAGAACTCATCAAGACTTGGAAAAGTTTCAATTATGCAAGGATCAATAAGTTCTTGACATCTGCTGTGTGACATAGGGGCCTCTAGTTCACAACACTGTATAATGTACTTTTAAAAACTGTGTTAAGAGATCTCATGTTAAGTGTTATTATTACAAACAAGCAAAAACAAGGGAGCACAAGGAAACTTCTGGAAGTGATGAATATGTTTATTACCATGATTGTGCTGATGGTTTCACAGGTGTGTGCATTTGTCCAAACTCCTCAAATTGTATAAATTAAACACGTCAAGTCCTAATGTATCAGTTATATCTCAATAAAGCTGTAACAAAAGAGAAAGTGATAAGCAGATGGAAAAGATGACAAAAATAAACGTCCATGGCTATCCCCAGAAGATATACAGCTTTTAGTTAGGAGTAGGAAGGACTCAGAGACCTGAAGCAATCAGTAAACGTGATCCAGAAGCTTTTAACTTTGATTTCAGTCATCTCAAAGCCAGTATGGCCTTATTCAGAATAGATACATAAACCAAATTCATTTTTATCTACAAATTGTTAACTTTTACTTAAAGTATCAAGACCTCATGGCCAGAACTAGGAAGGGTAAGAGGTCAGACTCTGAGGTCAGAGAGCCTGCACTGGAATCCTAGTTTTACCATTTACTAGATATGTGATTTTGGATGAGATGCATTTTTTTCCCTGTGCTTCAGGGTGCTTTGTTTTGTGTTTACATGTAAGACAGATAATGATGTAACCTACCTCAAAGCATATGTCGTGAAATAAGCAATGTGAAGTGCTTTAGGCAATTGTCTGACATATGTCAAGGGCTCAAATATTAGTTTTTAGTATAAAGGCAATACTTTAGTTTAAGTATTAAGATGGAAAGGTGTCCAAGGTGACAAACTGCCTCAGAGGGGAAGACAAAAGAAATCACAAGGGAAGGGCAGGGTAAAGAAAATTTGAGACAAAACACGAGAGCAGAGAAGCAGTGGGAAGGTGTGTGGGTAACATTTAATAGTGAGAAATGTTAATTTCTACTTCATAACCTCCATTTCAGGAATAAAGTTAATATATCTAGACCAGAACAGTGAGCTAATACAGGCATTGTAGATCTTGACAAATTCTTCTGTACAACCTACTAAATCTAGGGGAGATTGTGTTAACCAAGGGATTTATAGGCTAAGTGAAACAGCACCATTGGATCCATCAAAAAAGGACTCTAAGACTTAACGCTATGACTTTATGTGATTGTAAACATAATGAGCACATGTGGTTCTTTACTAATAATCCTTATGTATCCCCTCATTTTGAGGTTCTCAATCTGTTTTGTAAACTTTTCCCAGAACTTTTCTATTTCACTAACTGACCGATTGCCCCAGAGAGCAGAAGTGAGCTTTGCCAATGTTGGAGAACAAAGGCTTGGCTTCTTGAGAAGCATGTCTGAACTTCCTCTGATCAGTCTATGCTTTAGGGACCTTCTTCCTCTTCCAGAATGCACCCCAACCACCACTAGAGAAATGGGGTTGCAGCATCACAACTACCTTGAAGATGACAGATTTGGGGAATTTAAAAACCCTACTCATTATAGGAGCCCAAGAAAAAATATTCAGTTGTCTGCACATGAGCAATGCAGCCACGACCCTATCACTAAAGAAAGGCTGGGAACAGCTGAGCTAGAAACCATTCTGTGATCACACAGGAGCAAGCGAACAGTGTAGCTTCATGAAAGGTAGTCAGGAGAATAAACAAATTGTGCCCCAAACCAAGGAAAGATGAGGGGGAAAATGAGAATGAGTTTAGCTAGTTAAAGCTGTGGAGAGAAAAATAGTGTTTGAAAAATCAGAGGTGAAGTTAATGGTTGGAGAAGGGGCATGGAGCCAGGGAAACACAGGAGGCTAGGAAATGAAGGTTTTCTTTGTAAATTATATTTTGTAAATCTGTCTGTTGAACGGTTAAACAAATGAAATAAGACTTAGGCTGGAAAAGCAAAGGGCCAATCATGATCCCACCAAAATAACCATTAACCTTGACTCTCTTGCATCTAAGCATTTCAGAATAAAGAGAACTAAAATCCCTGCATCTGGTGGTACTCTTGTGAGACTTGGTTTCTAGGCTAATATTTGAGTGACATTAAGTCCACCAAAACTTCCCACCAGCAGTTCCCATCTTCTCTCCAAAGAGAGAGGGGGGAAGTCAATGAGAAATATTCCACTGTATATATATACACCATATCTCTTTTATCCATTCATAAGCCAATGGACATTTGGACTCTCTCTCCTTAGTTTGGTTATTATTGATAGCACTCCAATAAACATTGGGGTACATGTACCCCTTTGAATCTGTATTTTTGTATCCTTTGGGAAAATTACTCAGCCATTAAAAATAATGAAATCTTGCCATTTGCAATGACATGGATGGAGCTAAAACATATGCTAAACAAAATAAGTCCATCAGAGAAAGGATTCTATGATTTCACACATATGTGGGATTTAAGAAACAAAGCAAATGAACATATGGAAAGCTGGGGAGAAAAAAAGGGAAGGAAACTACAAGAGACTCTTAACAACAGAGAACAAACTAAGGGTTATTGGAGGAAGATGGGTAGGAGATGGGCTACATGGGTGATGAGATTTAAAGGGGCACTTGTGATGAGTACTGGGTGTAGTATGTAAGTGATGAATCACTGAATTCTACTTTTGAAATCAATATTACAGTGTATACTAACAAATTAAAATTAAAATTTAAAAAAGAAGCAGAAAAATTAATGAGAATGACTTGCTGGGAAACCTAACCGATACTTACTGGGTGATGAAACAAATATAATGAGAAAAATCTGTAAACATACAACAATCCAACAATCATGATCCACAAGCCACACCTCAAGTCTATGAGGGAGAAGTTGTGTCCTACTCACTCAATAGCCTTTTCTTTGTCCAATTGGTTGGATGACCAGAACAGTGGCATGGAGAAGCATAGTTCCAGTTTTCTGCTGCCCTCCAAATGCTTAATGTAGATTAAGTTAATTAATGTCAGCCTTGAATAGGCATGTATGCTAGAGCTGGGTCAGGGAAAAATCCACCAATCTCTTTTTTAAAAATGCAAAGCTTCTTTACATAAGGTTGATGTTCTTCATGGGGACTGAAGTCTTCTTTGCATTCCTGTGTAGGCTTCTAGAGCTTGATAAATTTCCCAGCCAAACCAGACTTGGTCCAGACTTCTGATTGCTAGGGTTCATTCATTCAGTTGTCATTTCCCTCTCTTCCCTTTTCCTTCCTCCCTCCATTCTTTTTTTTTTTTTTTAATCCTCACTGGAGATCATAAGATGTGATGGGAAGCTCAGGAATTTTGATGTTATAAGACGTCAGTTTAACTACTAGTGCTGAAATATATTTCTTGAGTGAACTTGGATGTGGTCATCAGTCTTTCTAGTTATTGATATACACCCCTATCAGATGAAAACAGTAATATCCACTCAGCAGGGTGTGAAGATCAGGATAATGTAGGTCAAGTGTTTGACACAAACCCATGCCCTCTTGGCTTCCACAACACCACTTTCCAGTCTCCCTGGTCACTGATTCTCAAGTTTCTTTGCTGACTTATTTACTAGCTTTCTCATTTGACCTGTAAATGTTGGACTGCCTTAAGGGCTTAATCTTAGCCCTCAGCATTTGTTTATCTGCATTCTATCCTTAAAGGATCCTATTATGTTCAAGTATCAAATATATACAGATTATGCCCAAATTAATATCTCTAGCCCTGACATCTTCCCAGAGCCCCAAACTTGAATGTCCAGTCACTTCTGTGACCACTTCCCTTGGATAACTCAAACTAAGACTGACCAATTGTGATAAAGACCTTTCTCTCCACCTCCTAATCTTGTAACTCTTCCTTCTTAAAATTTTTTAGTTGGATATCTAACCAGTATCTACCCAATTATCAGACTCAAAACCTAAGAGTCGTTTTTGATTTCTTCTCTCTTTGTTTCTTTTCTGCTGTTTCTATCTTCAAAATATTTCTTCAGTAAACATGTTTATTTGTATTGCCATGGCTGTAGATTGCGTTAATGTTCCCAGGTATTCATTCTCTCCTTCTGTAAAGGATTGACTACATCCATTACTTGCTTTGGAACTTGTAGGACATTCAGTGAGGGGACATCACTTTCCTGCTCTCAAGCCTATGTGTGATATGTGGTCATGAATGCAGAGTGTAACTGATCCATCACCTGGCTGGCATTGCTCTGCTCAGGCCTGCCACAGACCATAGGTCTTCATAACCTTGAGCATTGCCAGACAAGTGTGATGGGGGGAAAGACAGCAAAGATGTTGACAGCAAATGTCAGGAGTGATTATAATGATGGCCCATGAAATATAAGCTTGGTGAGAAAGGAAATGAGAATATGGAAGAGATGAGGGGCATGAAGAGGTGGCACGACCAATGGAATGGAGTTAATTACTTAGTTATCTAGTTAGTTTGGGCTAAAACAAGGACAGGGGGAAGGTGATTTTCCTCATTGGTTTTATGCACATAAGGCTACTTCTCTCTGTGCTTAAGCACAGTTAAGGAAATTTACCTGTAGAGGGGCGCCTGGATGGTTCAGTCGATTGCACATCTAACTCTTGATTTTGGCTCAGGTAGTAGGATCAGGCTCCACATGGGGCTCTGCACTGACAGCCTGCCTGCTTGGGATTCTCTCTCTCATTCTCTCTCTCTCTCTCTCTCTCTCTCTCTCTCTCTCTGCCTTTCCCTTGTTTGCTCACTATCCCTCTTTTTCTCTCAAAATAAATAAGTAAACTTTTTTTTATAAAAAGGAATATACTTGGAGAAAAAGGACATGAAAATGTATAGCACATTTTCCCTCCCTTCTGGATTGTGTTGAATCAAAAGGAAGGAAGAGGAAGAATCAGGCACAACTGAGAATTGATGAGGTTGCCAATGACATTGGCACAAAGTCAGAAGGTGCAACACTCATGAAGCAATGACCTCAGAGGGGGTGGGATTGCCCTGTGCAAATGTTTACAAGTGGAAAATGAAAACTAACTCAGTTCCGACGGGAAGGTGTGAGACATCCTGCCACACTCAGGGGACTTCCACACCACAAAGGTGACACTGAAATGCAGACTTAGGAAGACTCTCATGGCCCTGAGACTGGCTGAATGTGTGAAGTCTTTTGAATGTCAGCCTGGCCATCAAGCAATAGTGCATGGCCTGGCAAAGACTGTGTTGCTCTGAAGGAGGTGCCTTGGGTGGGAGATGTCATTAAAAACATGTTTAACCTTCAGTTTAGTTCACAGGTCTTGTGGCCCTGAAATTAGATTCTCAATTGAAAGGAAAGGTCTTTACTCTTAAATTCAGAGAGCAAACTGAGGGTTGCTGGAGGGGATGTGGGTGGTGGGATGGGCTAAGTGGGTGATGGGTGATAAAGAGAGTACTTTTAGGGATGAGCATTGGGTGTCATATGTAAGTGATGAATTACTGGGCTCTACTCCAGAAACCAATATGACACTGTATGTTAACTAACTTGAATTTAAGCAAATATATATATATATATATATTTTTTTTTTTTTTTTTAAAGAGGAAAGGTCTTTATTGACTAAGAAAAAGCATGGGGATAGTGCTTCTCCAAAATCTTGTTTTTATTCCTTATGTCAAGGAAAAAATATTATTTTTGATTCATTATCTCTGCAAACTAAGATGTAAAGAAAGATCATCAGAGCCAAATGAAACTAAAACTAGAAAATTTTTTAAAAATAATTATTGGGGCACCTGGGTGGCTCAGTTGGTTAAGCATCCGACTTCAGCTCAGGTCATGATCTTACGGTTCCTGGGTTTGAGCCCCGCATCAGGCTCTGTGCTGACAGCTCAGAGCCTGGAACCTGCTTCAGATTCTTTGTCTCCCTCTCTCTCTTCCCCTCCCCCACTCATGCTCTGTCTGTCTCTGTCTCAAAAAATAAATAAACTATAAAAATTTTTTAATTTAAAAATTATTAATTATTTGTCTAATAATAATGGGATATTTTCCACAGGGTGGAAGTTAGTTTCTGATTTCCCAGTTTAATTTTTTTTTCATGTTTGCTTATTTATTTTGAGAGAGAGGGAGAGAAAGAGAGCACACGAATGAGGAAGAACGACAGAGGGAGAGAGAGAGAATCCCAAGCAGGCTCTGTACCGTCAGTGCTGATCCCAATATGGGGCTCAAACCCACCCATGGTGAGATCATGACCTGAGTTGAAATCAAGAGTCAGATGCTTAACCAACTCAGCCACCCAGACACCCCTGATTTTCCTGTTTAGAGGCACTTAGGAGCACTTGCTTGATATACTCAGAGGATCACTGAATGTCAAGCTGTGAAAGCCCCCCAAATCATCAAGTCTATTCTCCTATTTTCTAAATGGAAATAGCTGAGGTCCAGAGAGATTCAGAGATTTGTGCAAGGTTATCTTACAAGTTTACTGGGTAACATCAGAACAGGTGCATTTAGGGTGAGACTATCTGGATATATACTTAGTTCTTACTAAGTTACTTACAGACTTACTTTGTACCATGTGCCAAACTTTAGTAATGGGCAAATTCCCCAGTGTCCCTGCATGAAACTGAAGTGCAGGGAGATTTCGTTTAGACTCAACTCAAAAATGTGCCCTGAAGCCAGACAGAATGGATTGTGTTTTTGTTTCCAAGAGCATCATATTAAGGCAAGTGGCTATCTCTCTCCTTTCTGTGAAGCCTCAATTAGTATAATTTGTCAGGGTCTGATAAAGTCACTGAGCTGAAAAGAATGTGCCGGTTTTATAGATGTCATAATTGAGACCCAGAAAAGCTAAGTAACTGCACGGAGTCACACAGGACATAAATGGTGCTGGGGCTACATGGGGCCTTTGGCTTTCTACTTTGGAGTTGTGTTCATTGAATCATGGGACATCATTGAACTATAAGCAAACTGGAGCTGACCAAAGTAGTTCTGCATGAGGGCATGAGGAGAGAAATTTCTAACACAGCTCCATTTGCAAGTCGACATGGCTCCTATTGGCAATTTACAAGTGCCAGGGGTTAGATTAGGAAAGTGCATTCAGGGCCCCCAGCGAGACAGGTGGCCTCACAGCATTAGTAGAGCTTCCCTTCCCTTCTTTACCCTCTACCTACTCACTCAGAGCCTTGTGGATCCGTATTGAAGTCTGAGGCTAAAGGAAAACCTTGCCTTTTATTTAGAATTTGATATTATGCTCAGTGTGAGTTTTTTTGCATTAATTTTGATTTTCAAAAATATTGCATTAAGGCAGTGTTTGTTTTGATTACCATATTTCTTTGTATCCCCTAAAATTTTGTGCCCAGGCCTCTAGACTGAATGGAATTCCATGCTTCTCTTAGGCTGTAAGCTTTGGAATCACTATCTCAAAATCCAGATAGAAATGGGTGCATTCCACCCATTTTCCAGAAGATTCTAACTTACCCACTTAGATTTAGTTTGCATTTAGAAATGGACTCATGCAGCCACAGAACATGAGTACAACATGGGCAGAGATTTTGTGTATTTTGTTCTCTGATGTATCCAGGGCTTAGTATAGCACTTAACAGACTGTGAGAGCTCAACTAATATTTGTTGATTGAATAAACAAATGCAGCAAAACTCTATAGTTCTTTGTTTCTCTGATCTGCTATTTCACTTGTATTTATTTCTTCCAACATAGTCTCAGAGTCCTGGCAGTTATTTGAGAATTGGGCTCCCTGCCTTGGTTGACTACTAGAATATTCTAAGTGGTAAAGAGAAGAATGGTGATTCCCAAGCCATGACTAACATTAGTTGTAACTTCCGCCATCTCAAGTTGTTTGTAACTGTTTTATGAAATCTTCACTATCTAATTGCCCTTAAACTTTAGAACATTTTATTTTTGACCCACAGATTTTTAAAAATCATCCCGGCCTGATTTCAGGTACAGTTCAGGGAATATTGCTGAGTATTCCCATAGTTAAATTCATAAGCCACAACTTACTCATTTGGTAGATTTGACCATGTTTTCTTACATTTCTGGACATAAAATTATTCATGTATCATCTGGCAATAATAAAAGTTATCACAAACCTTTTAGTAAGGATTAATCAAGGATGCATCGGAGAGGACTTTATAAGTGGTAAAGATAATGTACATTTAAGAGTATCTAATAATTACTTCAATGCCAAAACAAACATGTTCGAATTTGTACATTTTTTATAAAACTAGGAGTCAAAAAGAAAAATAATATGGAGTCAAAAAGAAAAAAGGTATGACGGTATGCCCCAAATTGAATTCTGTTTGTGGCCTTGCTGGATTGATACTGGGCTCTGTTGGGCTTTTCTTTCCTACAGGGATGAACCTAGAATGAAGACTCAGGTGGCTGAAGTTGTCTCTCAGGACTAACTGCATGGTAGGGGGAGACTGTCTGAGTCTCTTACTCTGATACCCACATCAAGCCTTCTCAGATCCCAAGGCTAGAGATTTCCTTCATCATTTAAAGCAGCAGAAGCCACCAGGGAATCCCCAAATCATGCTGTGATCTTTCTGCTTCCTACATTATCACCAGCAGTAAATATTCTGCAGTGAGATTTTAGCTGATGGCTTAGGTGAAGGTTTGCCAAGTAGCAAAGGCCCCAGCTTTGTTTTGCTAGGGTTCTATCAGATCCTTCAGCGCTCACAGTTAAGGAATCTTATTGGTTTTCTTTCTTCCTTCTGAAATGCTGGCAGGTAAAATGTGGAAGTGAACAAGAAACAGAGATATGGAGGAAGAAGGGATTTTCACATAGGAATTTTTCTCCCACTAGACTGACTTTGGAGTTTCAGGAAAAGTCATCCATCTAGGGCAACTCAGAGTAACCTGTGTTTTCTGGATGGCTTTGAAGTAAAGGTTGCTTGTGGGTAAGGCAGCCAACAGATTTGGAAACCAGGAATTTAGGAATTTTGGAAGGTAGTAAGCCCGGGGACACTCGTATAGCCATTGGGCGTGGATAAGGAAAAACTCCCAGCCCATGACCATCTTATTTCTAGACCATTCTTCTCTCCCATACTTCCTCAAGTGATATTTCTCAAGGGTATTGGTCAGAAGCCAATGGTGATCACATGTTATGGTTATCACATGGTTATCACATGTTATGGTTATCACGTGAAGATTGAGAGGAGAATTTGCATAATAATATTATGAGGTGGGTCTTATTATTATGCCCATTTTACAGATGCAACTATTGAGGCATAGCCAGGTTAATTGCCATTTCTTTTTTTTTTTTAATGTTTTATTTATTTTTAGGAGAGAGAGAAACAACATGAGCAGGGGAGGGTGAGAGAGAGAGGGAGTCACAGACTGAAACAGGCTCCAGGCTCTGAGCTGGCAGTCAGCACAGAGCCCGACGCGGGGCTCGAACCCACGAACCGTGAGATCATGACCCAAGCGAAAGTCGGACGCTTAACCGACTAAGCCACCCAGGCGCCCCTAATTGCCATTTCTAAGACCAGGTAGCTGGTAAATGGTGGAGTCAAGCTTTGAATGTAGGCAGTGGGGCTCCAGGGTTCTATGCATTTAATCTAGTTTCTTTTTTTTTAAACCTGAGGTCAGGTACCATGTCTGAATCACATGGCTTTTGAATAGTAGAACCTGGTTCTATTTTTTTCTAATTTTTTTTTTTTTTTACATCTTTATTTTGAAAGACAGACAAAAGAGTGAGTGGGGGAGGGTCAGATAAAGAGGGAGACACAAAATCTGAAGCAGGCTCCAAGCTCTGAGCTGTCAGCACAGAGCCCAACATGAGGCTCGAATCTACAGACCGTGAGATCATGACCTGAGTCGAAGTCGGGTGCTTAACCAACTGAGCCACCCAGGCGCCCCAATCTAGTTTCTTCATATAGGTGTGTGTGTGTGTGTATCCAGGTTATAGTTGTTCTCAGTAAGAGATTAGTCTGATACAATCTCCTCCATTAGAGCAGAAGATACAAATTTCCTGTGATATGATTTTTCAGGTGTCTTTAAGTATGTAGGCACCATTGCCAGTACCTCCTTTCCCATCCTGCTTCTCCAACATTCCTCTCCGTGCTGTGAACCTCACCCCATCCCTGTATTTCCTCTGTGTCTTCCTGAATCAGACAGATTTGGTCTCATTCCCTTGTGCTTCGAAACCATGATTTATATGAACTATTACAGAGATTAAGAAAGGTAGTACTCTTGAAAATTAAGTCCTCAAATACAGGGTATGTGGCAGGGAGTTCATTTTTCTGAATTCTGGAGACAGTTTGGTGGAGTACTTAGCAGGACAGATTCTGAGGCTGGATGCTTGGGACTGATTACATGATCCCAGGCCCTGCCGTGTGTACCCAAGTGCCTTAGGCAAGTCTGGTGATGCCTCTGAGATTGACTTCTGTTTCCTTCATCTTTTTCTTTTTTTAATGTTTTATTTATTTCTTAGAGAGAGAGAGAGCATGAGCAGGGCAGGGTCAGAGAGAGAGGGAGTGACAGACTCTGAAATGGGCTCCAGGCTCTGAGCTGGCAGTCAGCACAGAGCCCGACGCGGGGCTCGAACCCACGAACCGCGAGATCATGACCTAAGCGAAAGTTGGACGCTCAACCGACTGAGCCACACAGGTGCCCCTCTGTTTCCCTCATGTTAACATCTGAAAATGATAGTATCTATCTCATAGTTTTTCTGTGAGGGTTAGATGAGAAATTCAGTCACTATTTAGAATAATGTCCAATGCTTAGTAATTGCAATATTAGCATTAACTACTGTTATTTCAAAACCGGGAATTCGTTTGGAAATCTAACACATTGAGTGTTTACTGTGGAGAGGGAATGGTGCTCATCTTTCTGTGTGAACTCACAACAATCTTGCGGAGGGCTGTCATTACACGATTTTATAAAGAAGAAACTGATACCCAGAACGGTCGAAGATCTTTCCTAGAATCTCAGAGGCAGAAATTGGCAAGTTTAGCATTTTTACCTGGTTTACCTGTATCTAAATGCTAGGCTCTCCCCCACCCCCCATGTCTGTGAGATCTCTTGGTAAGGGGAGAAGTCATTTGCATGGGGCACCGGTATCTAGAACACTCCACATTCACATACTTACTGCTAATGAGATGGGCAATTCTTCTCATCTTTCTTTTACTAGGTTTCTTCCACCTACCCTAGGTTTGTGACATTTCCAGTGACCCTTGGCTTGGATTTGATTCCCTCTGATGTCTTGGTAAGAAAGGAAGTAGCCTTTATGGAAGTCCTCCTTTGTCCTGGACACTACCTTAAACATCTTGCATTTGTTTTCCAAGTGCTCAACCTTGGGACAGTCAGACAGCTATATTCATGTGTGACGCAAGACACTTAGGTTCCTTCTCAGAGGTTACAAAACTTGCTCAAGGCCATACAGCAATCTAGAGGTATCGTCAGTATTGAAAACTAGGCCTGTGTGACTCTAAATGATACGTTTCTGATGTAATATGACCATGTGCCAGGTTCTCCAATAAGAAAGACAGCTACGGAGGTAATGAAATCACAATTCATGTTGCAGGGAGAAGTAATCATTACAGTCATTCATGTTGCAGGGAGAAGTGTGGAATAATCGGTTCCATGCAGTTATGGCAGGGAATGACAAGGAGATCACAGTCAGAAAAGATGCAGAGAAGAGTGGCTGTTGCAGGGACAGGGGTGACGAGTAAGATGATTTAAGCAAAGTACAGAGAGGTGGGGACCGTGCCTCAGATTTCCAAAGGAAGGAGGCTGAGGGATGGGAGGATTGGATGCCTTTGGTTTGCAGAAGCCACACCTTGATGCTGGCTCTCCCTGATGGCATGCTCAGAGCCACCGCCAACCACTTCCCAAGCTGTAGAGACATTGTCCCTAATGGTCCTTTGCTTTCCTTTTGCAACAAAGCAGTGCAGTCACTTTAGGAAGAGCATAGGTTCCCTCCTTGATGAGGCCTGACTACTGCCTCTTGCTGCTGCTTTAGCTTTCTGTGGGTTTTAGATTCATCCTCTGTAGACAGAAAAGAAAATGGAAGAGCAAGGCTCTCTTCCTGTATCTGCCATTATTCCCTGAGGGGGCTGATGAGGAACGTGGTCTAGAATGGGTGAGAAAAAACAGAAGGAGACCTGGGAGTGAGCACAGTAGCTCCCCCTACATGCTCAAGACATGTTTCATCCAGGTTTCCATTTTCTTTTCTGCTTATACTTTGATATGTTTCTACACATCATGTTCAATGTGAAAAAAGGGCGCTGTTCCTTGGCTTATATCAAAGCTGTTTCACACACATGACTTACACCCATTGATGCTGAGAGGGCAGATTTAAAAGGAACATGCATGTCTATATGTTGAAAATCATTAGGATAGTATTATATAGAGACATATATATGCAATGCATACATATATGCAACCCTTTTTCCTACTCCTATCATATTTTATTGTTGCTACTATTAATCCCTTCTAGTTTTATCCCTTGGGAGGGAGAGATTGAGTTTTGTATGAGTGTGTGTATATATGTGTATGTAAATATTTCTTTTTACAAAGCATTTGTACGTGTACCTTCTGCCTGTATACTTACCTCTTTGGCTCTCTTTTGAGTATCTTAATTTGTCAAAGGAGATTAGACTTTTAACAATGTGTAAAAATGCTTAGCAGAAATGTGCTACATTTTAAAAACATTGAAGGGCTTGGCCCATCGCATGGCAGGTAGTTGCTTTATAAACAGTGGCAGAGTGGGGCGCCTGGGTGACTCAGTCAGTTAAGCATCCGACATCGGCTCGGGTCATGATCTCACAGTTCGTGGGTTTGAGCCCCGTGTCTGACTCTGTGCTGACGGCTAGCTCAGAGCCTGGAGCCTGCTCCAGATTCCTTATCTCCCTCTGTCTCTCTGACCCTCCCCTGCTCACGCTATATCTATCTCTCTCTCAAAAATAAATAAAACATTAAAAAAATTAAACAGTGGCAGAGCTACCCTATCTCATAGGTGTGGCTACTAGAGTAAAAGCATCGGGGGGATGGTAGGTGACTAAATGGCTTCCAGGCTACATTTTGCTTCTGATGCCCATTGTCCCTTTATTTCATTTGTTTTTTTGTGTATCAAGTATTTATAATGTTGCCAGTAGTATGTGCTTGGTGTGGTGCTTGGCAATGAGGATCCAAACACTACGATGGTAAGATCCA
The DNA here is from genome assembly GCF_003009895.1 of Hyaena hyaena. Lineage (NCBI taxonomy): Eukaryota > Metazoa > Chordata > Mammalia > Carnivora > Hyaenidae > Hyaena > Hyaena hyaena. The sequence continues at coordinate 307,508 of NW_024082135.1, read as the reverse complement.
TGACCTGAAAGAGCTCAGTCTGGTAGGGGAAATAAACATTAATTATTCATAGATAAAATGTATTGAATACCAATATTATGCTCCTCTGCTTAGTGTATCTATATTATCTCCTATTTAGTCCCCTGAACAATTTTCTCTGAGGACTCTATTATCAGATTTTTACAGAGAGGCTAACTGACGCTTTATCAATAGCTTCCCCAATGCCCAATATCACTGGAATTCAAGGCCATGTCCATGTGAAGTCAGAGCTAATGCCTTTCCTCATAGTTATACCACCTGGTTCATCCAATGACCGTATACGACACTAACTCATCCATTGTTTCTCAACATTCATAAAAAATTGTGCACTGTCTCTATCGGGCATAAGCACCTAGTATGGGTACCTGTTGGTATGGGTGAGCAGGCCTATAATACTTATTTGTGACTACTAGTTTTATTTATAGATAGCCTCTGAACATTTTAAATTCCCTATTTAAAATTTCCTAGCTCAAGACTGTATCCTATTTGACACTCACATATTGTATTTGATGATTAGTCATTTCTGGTATATGTATATTTGATTCTCAGAATGTAAATTTTCTGCATTCAATGATGATAGTTTATAATAGGTTCTTCTTATAGCTACCTCTTCATAATATTTACTGGGCATTTGAACGCCCTCCTCTGTGCTCACGCTATGTGTAGAAGACACTGTGTTTATGATACACGCTTTGTTTTCAAAGAGCTGATCATCTCCTGAAGAACACAGACGTTTGCAAAATAAGACTGAAGCCACGAGGTGAGCGATGTGGGAGTGAGGACCTGGGTTCCGTTAGGGGCTGGGGAACCGAGGTGGGAAGTTCAAAGGGGAAGTAGCAGGACTCCGCCAAGTTTCATGGAGGAGGTGACCTTTGATCTGGGCCTGATAAAGTGAACGGGACTCTGCGGAGCAGAGAAGCAAGTGCAGTTTCCAGAAAAAGTAACACGTCTTTAGCCAAACTTAAACAGTAATGATCGGTAACTTGTTGCCAGTGTTTCAAATGCATTATTTCTAGCTACCATGACACCCCTGCTAAGGATGGTTTTGTTTTGTTTTTTTCAAATCACTGTTTTACAGATGAGAAGACTGAGGTTTCAAAAAGGTAGCAAAGTCCCTATGATACCTCAGCTTGTGAGAGAATGAGCCAGACCCAAGAGCCAAGCTGTTTCCACCACAGCCACGCTGTACTGGAAGAACCAGGCTTTCGGTCTTTCTCCTTTCCTTTCCTTTCCTTTTTCCTTTTTCCTTTTTCCATTCGGTTCCTCCCCTCCCCCCTCTTCCCTCCCCTCCCCCCTCCCCTCTCTTCCCCTTCCCTTCCCTTCCCTTTCCTCCCCTTCCCTTTCCTGTTCACTTTGAGTATAGTTGACACACAATGTTGCATTACTTTTAGGTGTACAACACAGTGATTCTACAAATGTGTGTGTTATGCTGTGCTCCCCACAAGTGTAGGTACTGCCCGTCACTGCACAGTGCTATTACAATACCATTGGCTGTGTTCTCTGTACTGTGTCTTTCAATCCTGTGACTTATTCAGCCTGGACCTCCCTCTCCCCTTCACCCGTTTTGCTCAGCTCCCTGCCCCCTGAGTTACAGCAGGCTCCATTTCAGAATAAACCTGGGGAAATGAACACAGGTGAGCATCAACTGGGGCTTCAAATGGCTAGGGTCCAATTGACTGCTCCTTTTATACTTCTTCACAGGGGAAATATTATTCCATTTTTAACTATGTGAGGCTCTGCTCACCAAGGCTATATTTGTCACACATTGTTGTCCAAGATGTGTGCTTGACAAGAGAATGAGGTTTCATGTGATAAGAAATGGAGTTCTAAGGCAAATGACTTTGGGGAACATGGCTTATGTAAGAACTGCATGCATCTCCACTGCAGACCTTCTCAGAGCCTTAAATCTACTAGAGTGTCTCACAAAACACCAAAATTTAGAAGTTGTGGGAAGACAATTTGACCCTCTTCCTTAATTTTTAAAGAAGAAATTTCATACAAGGTCAATCAGATTAGTGTTCAGAGAGGAGATTAGAAATGTCAGTAACAGGTTAAGCTTGTTGTTTGCAGCCTCCAAAAGACTTGGGTTCAAATTCCAGCTCTTCCACTAACTTGCTGTATCATTTCCTGTAAGCAACTTACCCACCCTTAAGAAAATAGATCCACCCGTGCACTTGGGAAATTACAGGAAATGATGGTTATTAGAATTATTATTTTGGGGGCACCTGGGTGGCTCAGTCGGTTAATTGTCTGACTTCAGCTCAAGTCATGATCTCACGGTTCATGAGTTTGAGCCCTGTGTCGGGCTCTATGCTGACAGCTCAGAGCCTGGAGCCTGGTTCAGATTCTGTCTCCTTCTCTCTCTGTCCCTGCCCTCACTCTCTCTCTCTCAAAATAAATAAACACTTAAACAGAGAAAATTATTATTTTTTTAATCATTATCACTTGCAAAACCCCAATGCACTCAGGATAAGGGAGGACGGAAAGATCATTTTCACTCTTCAACTGTTCATCTACAACGTAAGATGGCAGGGAGGTCTGGACACCTCAAGGGTTGTGTGATATTAAGTTTATAAAGACTCTCTCCCTACAGCTTGGTGGCCTAATGAATAGTTGAACACTGCTATGAAGGTTTATGGTGTTCTGATACTGTACGTGTTTACAGCTGGCTAGTTCTGATAACACTCTTAAATAACCCCTTTCACCTTTAAGGCCTAATACATTCACCTCCTGTTTACTGTTCCAGGAGTTCTTTTGCTATAAAAGTAAGCTAGCTTTAAAAAGGCAATATGACTTAAAAAAAAGAAGAAGAAGAAGAAGAAGAAGAAGAGTTCCCTGGCTAGAGCCTTAGTAATTTAGAGAATAGAAGCTGTGCCAGCATGTCTCATGATGGCCTCGCTGGTCTGCTGTCAGTGAAAAGCTGGGTAGTTTTGTCTCTTTCATTATAAAGTATAAAGAGTCTAATTCTGTCTCTATCCTCCATATTTGGATTGCCCCACACTTTCCAGATGTGAGAGCTCATGCTGAATTTGTTAGCTGACTGACCATTAACTGATCTGAGCTTCCATATGTGTAAAACGAAGGGGTTACTCTGTTTATCACTGCAGCCCATCCAGCCGGAAAGTTCTATGATTCTGCAGAAAACTGTTGCTAGGCATAAACCACACTATTGGTTCCTTTCCCTCTGAGGCTCTGAGAGACATTGGACGTTCTGCTGACATTCAAGTAGATTCAAGTTGATCCAAAATTGTCCTTGATTTTAAAGGAAATTCCTGTATAATTGGGGACAGAAGACTGAAATAGAAAACAACCAGTCAGTGTGAAGTTGAGTGGTAATCACATAATAGGTGCCTGTAGGAGATTAACAGGCAGAGAGAGATTATATTAGTTGAGGAATGGCTTCATGGGTGGTGGGTAGGCAGAGGAGTGAGTGTTGGATAGATCAAGGAGGGGAAAATGCACTCCATTTAAGTAATTTTATTTGCAAGGAAAAGGAGGTGACTTAAGGTGTCCCAAGTGAAAAACATCAAGTTTTAGTACAAGAACAAAGTAATTTTGCTAATTCCAGATAGAAAAGGGAGTTCAACCAAATTTTACACGAATAGAAACTGAGAAATGAAATACGGCAAGATCTAGAAGTGATACCTTCTCCAGCCCTCAGAGAACACACAGTTGCCTGTTGATAGATTCTCAGGAATGCCTGCTCAGCCTCTTTTCTCTTACAAGACAGACTGCTTATTCTTCCTCTTGCCTGGGGCCCCACCCCCATGGCAGCTTCAGCTTTCCATTGGCAAAGCTCCTGCCCAGGTGGCAGAGCCTCGCTCCACACCTGTCACCAACCAGGCTATTGGTTGCTTCCTTCTGAGTTAGGGGCCCATGGTGGTCTAGTCAGCCATTCCCAGAGGTAGGGGGGTCATATCGTATAGAGAATTTTTTGTTCCTGGCTCTGGAGGCAAGAAGTGGTCCCCTGACAGAGAAGATGGGTTGCACTGCTGGTCCAAAGTGGCATACCAAGATGGGAAAATGAGGGGCAGACACTGAGACTGCAAAAAGACCCCTAGCTGGACTGGCCTGTAGTCTAAGGCCAAACGCCAAAGAAAGAATTCAAAGAAGGCATGGCTTTAAACTTCAAGGAAAGGATGAATGATGAGGAAGATAATAAGCACTGAAAAGGTGAATACGTAGCACAGTGAATTGTTGGCCATAATGATGGGGACAATGTTCAAGCCCTGAGGTGTGATAAGACCTCACAGTTCTGCACGTTGATGGAGCCTTTTAAATTTCAGGTCATCAGACAATCGAACAGGAATGTAAAACAAACTTTATATGCTAGTCTAACTGACCTTCGAGAAAAGAATATGGTTCTTTATTGAGTTTTGAAACGCCACAGCTTGATGGGAAAAAACCAGCCTCAGGTTTCAAATCTGACATCAGTGTTTGCTAACAGGCATTGTATTTAACTTCCCCTTGTTTAGTTATTCATCTCACAAGACAGAGAAGCAATGATTACATCTAAGGGTTATTTTGAGGGTACAGTGTCCAGATATATGGTAGATGTTTGTAAAGTTTAATTTATCACCCCCAAATTTTTGGATCTACGGTCCATTTTAATTCTACTTATCTCCTGGGGATTATTCTTCTCCTTCTTCTTTTTATTTATTTACTTAATTTTTACTATGGGTTGTTTACAACTGATGTCAGATGGAATGTGATGAAAGGGGAGGTTAAGGCTCTTTGAGTGGAGAGAGAGGGCAGGGAGACTGCAGCAACAGAACTAGCAGTGAGGCAATGAGCCCTCCACGCTCACTGATGGCATGGGCATCCCTCCTGTTGGGTAGAAATAAAGACAGGTGACCTAGATAGCAAAGCACCAGTGGTATCAGAACTCCGTTCCTCGATGATTTCCATTTTGCACTCTTTATGAGCCTTTGTGAATGGAATCAGACTATGTGCCTTCTCCCATCACCTCAAAAGGGAAGTTGAATCAAAATAAGTTAGAGGTGGAGCATTGTCCACTCTTTTTTGGAGTCTCCCTGTGAAGAAATGAGTGGCAGATGACTAGACCCTTCTCTACATTTACTTTTGCAAGAGTCCAAAGTCATGACTCTGGTAATCTGACCTTAGACTTATTCACCAATGATGTTTTCTTTAGCTTGCTATTTCTCACAGACTTGGAGTCTCATGAGATCCAATTATGGGATGTAAGAAAGGAAGGGGGAGCATGTCGCCCTCATCCTTGGCTTGTCCCTGGGTTCTGCCAATATCCGCTGGCTGTCTAAGTCTGATCCCTGTATGTCCCTCCTTGAACTGTGTCTTTCGCCCAGATTGTCACAGAGAGGGGGCTGGACCTGAAGTCTGAGGCATTAGCAGTGTCACAGAAAAGAAACCCTTCCCTGATGTGCTCTTGTTCCTCTGATAGACAGAATATCAGTAAACACAAGTCTCCTTATGCAGATTAAATGGTCCCTGCCGCTTTCTCTGCTTTGGTCTGTTAGTCACCAAATTAAATTCTGCACTGGGAAGAGTCAGAGGTCTACAGGTAGCTTTATTCAGCAAATAATGAGGGAGCCAAACTAAAAATCAGCATACTTTGATGCTTGTTATATGGACAAATTCCCCAGTAATAGTAGCATATACAATTTATTTGAAGGTTTTTTGTTTGTTGGTTTGTTTTTTAACTTTATTTTGTCACTGCAAGTCATAAAGTGTGGCTAGATCAGGACTCATTAATTATTCACCAGATGAACAGATGCATGTTGAAAAACCCAAAAGAACTTTGCCATGGAGATATTTAAGATGTGAACACGTTAGCAATTGAAGACACTCACACTCAATTATAGTCATTTTTTAATAATAATAATTTTTTAAGTTGTGTTTATATATTTCAACAGCTTGATTGAGGTTTGATTTACATACCATAAAATTTACCCATTTAATGGGTTGTCATTGATGTTGTCTCAACTTTGGTTCTAATGCAAGGAAAGGTAACTCTCTGAATCTTTGGAGGCGGGGCATAGGGGGACCTAAAAATATCAAAGGTTATCATCAAAGCTGTAAATGTGCTAGGATCCCAGAAAACATTGTTTTCTTGCAAACCCACTTTGTGATCGCAGAGCCCACTGGGCTGTCTGTCCGCTTAGAAGACTGAGCTTCTGAGAGGAAGCTATCACGTTGTGAGATGAAAGGACTGTGATCATAGTGATGTGGGCTCTACCTCTGCATACACTCTTCAGAGTTCTTACCTGAATAGCCCAGTGGATCTTATTCAGGATTGTGTTCAAAGTACAGAGTCCTGAGTTCCACCTCCAAAATGCTTGGTTCAGGAGAGCTTTATTTTATTTTATTTTATTTATTTTTATTACTAGTTCACATAATTTTTATGTTTTATGTTTTGTTTAAATTTTTAATAAGTTATTTTATTACATATCAAAATTATACATGTATAAATGTCAATAATTTTATAAAACTGGCAATAAAAATAATAGCATTTGTTAATTTTTCCCACTTCCAAATACCCCTTATTAGAGTAAACTATTTTTAATGTTTTTCACTGTTTTTTGTTTTTTCTGGTAACTTGCTTTTTAATTTTTAAAAATTTTATTGATTATTTTTTATGAATATAATTTATTGCCAAATTGGCTTACATACCACACCCAATGCTCATTCCAATAAGTGCCCTCCTCAATGCCCATTACCCATTTTCCCTCTCGCCCACCTCCCCATCCACCCTTAGTTTGTTCTCTGTATTTAAGAGGCTCTTGTAGTTTGCCTCCCTTCCTCTCTATTTGTAACTATTTTTTCTCCTTCCCTTCCCCCATGATCTTCTCTTCAGTTTCTCAACATCCACATATGAGTGATATATCTGTCCTTCTCTGGCTGACTTATTTCATTCAGCATAATACCTTCCAGTTCCATCCATGTTGCAGCAGATGGCATGCTTTTATTTTTTCTTATTGCCAAGTAGTATTCTGTTGAATATATAAACCACGTCATCTTTATCCATTCTTCAGTTAATGGATATTTAGGCACTTTCCATAATTTGACTATTGTTGAAAGCACTGCTATAAACATTGGAGTACTTGCCCCTATGAATCAGCACTCCTATGTCCTTTGGATAAATGCCTAGTAGTGCTATTGCTAGGTCATAGCATAGTTCTATTTTGAATTTTTTGAAGAAGCTCCATACTGTTTTCCAGAGTGGCTGCACCACTTTGCATTCCCTTCAACAGTGAAAGAGGATTCCTATTTCTCCACATCCTCACCAGCTTCTATAGTTTCCTGATTTGCTTATTTTAGCCACTCTGACCGGTTTGAGGTGGTATCTCAGTGCGGCTTTGATTTGTATTTCCCTGATGATGAGGGATGCTGAGCATCATTTCATGTGTCTGTTGGTCATCTGGATGTCTTCTTTGGAGAAGTGTCTATTCATGTAATCTGCCCATTTCTTCACTGGATTATTTGTTTTTCAGGTGTTGAGTTTGGTAAGTTCTATATAGATTTTGGATAATAGTCCTTTATCTGATATGTCATTTGCAAATATCTTTTCCCATTCCATCGGTTGCCTTTTAGTTTTGTTGATTGTTTCCTTTGCAGTGTGGAAGATTTTTATCTTGATGACGTCCCAATAGGTCATTTTTGCGTTTAATTCTCTTGCCTTCAAGTAAGAAATTGCTGCGGCTAAGGTCAAAGAAGTTGTTGCCTGCTTTCTCCTCTAAGGTTTTGCTGGTTCCTGTCTCACCTTTAGGTCTTTCATCCATTTTGAGTTTATTTTTGTGTACGGTGTAAGAAAGTGATCTAGTTTCAGTCTTCTGCATGTTGCAATCCAGTTCTCCCAGCACCATCTATTAAAGAGGCTGTCTTTTTTCCATTGGATACTCTTTCCTGCTTTGTCAAAGATTAGTTGGCCGTACATTTGTGGGTCCAGTTCTGGGTTTCCTATTCTATTCCATTGGCCTATGTGTCTGTTTTTGTGCCAACACCATACTGTCTTGATGATGACAGCTTTGTAATAGAGGCTAAAGTCTGGGATGGTGATGCCTCCTGCTTTGGTTTTCTTTATCAATATTACTTTGGCTATTTGGAGTCTTGTTTGTTCTAGCTTTGAGAAGAATGCTGGTGCAATTTTGATTGGGATTGTATTGAATGTGTAGATTGCTTTGGGTAGTATTGACATTTTGACAGTATTTATTCTTCCAATCCATGAGCATGGAATGTTTTTCCATTTCTTTGTGTCTTCTTCAATTTCCTTCATAAGCTTTCTATTGTTTTCAGCATACAGGTCTTTTACATCTTTGGTTAGGTTTATTCCATTTGCAGTTGCACCAAGAACCATAAAATACCTAAGAATAAACCTAACCAAAGATGCAGGAGGGCTGTATTTTAAATAAGATCCCAAGGGCATTCCAATGTAGATGGTCCTGAAAAATATTTTGGGAGACTCTGGACAAACTGAGCACCACATCAGAATGGTTATATGTTAGAAATGTTGATGTCATGATGTCACTGAACACATCTAGTGTCATCTGCCTAACATGACCCTTCTAATGCATCTAATTCAACACATATATAGTTTGTTTTTGACCAGAAGAAAAGGCAAGCAAATAGGGATGAGTAAGAAAAATGTAGTTTAAAAGTTAAATACATATCGTCTCCTTGTGAAAATAATTTTCAGAACAATGCCACATCTTGTTTAAATATAGATGTCTACTCTTGAAAATGGTAGCTGAGCCTACATCCCTGCTGGGAAATGAATGGAACAGGGGAATCCAAGCCTAGTCTGAAACACAAAAACATTTCCGATGACTAATGGTCTCTAGCCACTTTAGTTAAGGCAGGACTTCCTCTTGACAGGAATAATTAGCTTTGGAAATAAAAGTTGAAATAGAAACCAGGGACACTAGCTGATGAGCCTGCTTTGCATATTTATATATTCTTCCAGGTCCTTACATTGTGCTTTCTGCTCAGGAATAAATTTGTCTTTATTGTTTGTCCCAGCCTCCTCCATTCTCACAGGGCTCCTGCTGTGCCAAGAGACATATGAAAAAAGGCCAAGTGATCTGCTATTGAAGCTGGAAGAAATATCTCCCTTCCAGTGACCTTCCTAGATAATGAGAAGATATGGTTTTCTAATATAAAGGGAATAAATCAAGAGATCTTTCAGAGAGCCAGGGCAATAACAGTAGAGTCCAAGACCATCAATTCTGAAGGCAAAGGGCAGAGGCACTTTTCCTTATAGATCAACATTAGACTAAGACAAGATGGGAGACATTCACCCCCATAGCAGGGAGGGGTTAAAATAGATCCCCTACTCCTACCCCTCTTCCTCTCCTTCCCACCCCCAGCTTGCTCTGAGTCCTTGAATTAATCTGGGAGAAAACCACATCTTCATGGGATATTTCATTGGCTGTTATTGTCTCTTGATTGAGTTAATACAGTTTTGAGAGATGCGCTGTTTGTCTTGATCTTTAGCTCTTTTTTTTTTTTTTTT